>NW_004444748.1:0-13891 GCF_000243295.1 Trichechus manatus latirostris | reverse complement strand
ATTATTGATTCTCTGTTTGGCTTAGTTTTTCGGATCTTTGTTGTGGAGGGACGGCGTGGTGCTTCTGCCTAGACCGCCATCTTGCCGGAGTCTCTCTAAATTATTTTTGTCTTATAAAATGACAAATGTTCCAAGTTTACTAAACTTTTTCTTTTTAAGTATGAACAAACAAAGAATGCATGAAATGGGCTTTAAAGAGAGTATTTTGAAAATGACTATTTGAAAACATCTTCTTTCTTACAAGATTTTGTTACTAAAAACAACATAAATATGTTACCTATAAGAATTCTCGTAACTACATACTTTAAAAATGTGAATAGAGTCATTTAAAATGTGCAAAATTCTTCGAAAGAAGAAGTTGTAGCGGAATTTGAAGTTCTTGTCATAAACACATAAGGGCAACTCCTTCCAATTATTTTGTAAAACTAGCAATTGACACCATGGAAGATAGATAGTTTTTATCTGGATTGCAACTGGTGACTATACACCAGGAACAGATGTTTGATAACGTGAAAGGCAAGTTGCACCGAACCTGTGTCTATTCTGGAGTCCCAGGGTGGCACAGATGGTTAAGTATTTGACTACTAGTCAAAAGGCTGGTGGTTTGAACCAAGGCTTCGAACAGGCCAGTCAGGTTCACACCCCTGCTGAGAATTTGCATTTCTAACAAGATACCAATGGAAGAGATCCATATTTGTGCCCATTCCAAAGAAAGGTGATCCAACAGAATGTGGAAATTATCGAACAATATCATTAATATCACACACAAGTAAAATTTTGCTGAAGATCATTCAAAAGTGGTTGCAGCCGTACATTAACAGGGAACAGCCAGAAATTCCAGCTGGATTCAGAAAAGGACGTGGAACGAGGGATATCATTGCTGATGTCAGATGGATCTTGGCTGAAAGTAGAGAATACCAGAAAGATGTTTGCCTCTGTTTTATTGACTGTGCAAAGGCATTCGACTGTGTGGATCATAACAAACTATGGATAGCATTTCAAAGAATGGGAATTCCAGAACACTTAATTGGGCTCATGAGGAACCTGTACATAGACCAAGAGGCAGTCATTTGACAGAACAAGAGAATACCACATGGTTTAAAATCAGGAAAGGTGTGTATCAGGGGTGTATCTTTTCACCATACTGATTCAACCTGTATGCTGAGCAAATAATCTGAGAAGCTTATATGAAGTTATGTGAAGAAGAATGCAGCATCAGGATTGGAGGAAGACTCATTAACAACCTGCAATATGCAGACGGCACAACCTTGCTTGCTGAAAGTGAAGAAAACTTGAAGTACTTACTGATGAAAATAAAAGACTACAGCCTTCACCTCAACATAAAGAAAACAAAAATCCTCACAACGGGACCAATAAGCAATATCATGATAAACAGAGAAAATACTGACCTTGTCAAAGATTTCATTTTACTTGGATCTACAATCAACACCCATGGAAGCACCCAAGAAATCAAATAACGTATTGCATTAGGCAAATCTGCTGCAAATGACCTCTTTAAAAGTATTAAAAAACAAAGATGTCACTTTGAGGACTAAAATGAGCCTGACCCAAGCCATGATATTTTCAATCGCCTCATATGCATGCAAAAGCTGGACAATGAATAAAAAAGACCAAAGAAGAATTGATGCCTTTGAATTGTGGTGTCAACAAAGAATATTGAATATACCATGGACTGCCAGAAGAATGAACAGATCTGTCTTGGAAGAAGTACAGCCAGAATGCTCCTTAGAAGCAAGGATGGCGAGATTTCATCTTAAGTACTTTGAACACGTAATTGGAGGGACCAGTCCCTGGAGAAGGACATCATGCTTGGTAAGGTAGAGGGTCAGCGAAAGAGAGGAAGATCTTCAGTGAGATGGATTGACACAGTGGCTGCAACAATGAGCTCACGCATAGCAATGATTGTGACGATGGCTCAGGACCAGGCAGTGTTTCGTTCTGTTGTACATAAGGTCACTATGAGTGGGAACCGACTCAAGAGCACCTAGCAACAACAACCAGGTGACGCTAATGTGCTGATTAGAGAGTAGGTACCAATTCTGAGAAGTACTAGTAGAACAGCAGTAATCAACATCTATTATACATAAGAATTACCTTGGGGTCACACTGACTCAGAATCTGATTCTTGCGTGTAATAAATTTTGAGAACCACTGCTCTACTAGTGGTGCTCAGAACTGGTCCCTAACTAGCAGTATGAGCATAGCTCGGGAACTTGTTAGAAATGCAAATTCTCAGCAGGGGTGCAAACCAGAACTAACCTGTTCTAAGCCTTGGTTCGAACCCACCCAAAGGTGCCTCGGAAGACAGGATTGGTGATCTGTTTCCGAAAGGTCACAGCCTTGAAAACCCTATGGAGCAGTTCTACTCTGCATACATGGGGTCGCCATGAGTTGGAATCGACTCCCAGCAGCTAACAACAACACTGCTTTGTAACAAACCACCCCTAAACTTTATCATCATCTCTCTTGGTTCTGGTGTTTGGCCTCAGCTGTTCAGGTCTTGCATAGCTAGGTTCCATGCTGTTGCAATCAAATGCAGCTGGGGCTGGAGTTATCTGAAGTCTTCTTTACTCAAATGCCTGATGCCTGGTCTGGGATTGATGGAACAGTTGGAATGGCTGGGGCTGGCCGAGCATCTCTCTCTCCAAGCAGACACTTCATGTGGCTAGCTTGGCTCCCTCACAGCTTGGTGGGCCCAGGATAGTCAAACTTCTCACATGATGGCCGTCTTCCCCCAGAGTGAGCATTCCAAAGGACCCAAGTGGAAACTCTAAGGCTTCTTACAGTCTTGGAAGTCCCAGAA
Organism: Trichechus manatus latirostris; assembly: GCF_000243295.1. Lineage (NCBI taxonomy): Eukaryota > Metazoa > Chordata > Mammalia > Sirenia > Trichechidae > Trichechus > Trichechus manatus. The sequence goes on along the minus strand of NW_004444748.1, from coordinate 11,067 downwards.
AGTTGCTTCTGCTGCATTCTACTGATTAAGCAGGTTGCAAAGGTCAATCCAGATTCAAGAAGAAGAGAATTAGACTCCACCTCTTAATACAAGGGGCAGCAAGAGCACAGGGAGAGAAGTAACTGAAGACAGCCACCCACTTCTGTATGAATTACCTGAGGTAATCTATCTGAAAGCACCTGGTACTGTTCCCAGTGCTTCGTTAATGTAAAGCTCCCTGGGCGGCATAGACAGTTTACACACAACTACTAACCTAAAGTTTGATGATTTGAACCCAGCCAGCAGTGCTGTGGAAGAAAGGCCTGGAAATCTGCTTCTGTAAAAATTACGGCCAAGAAAACCCTATGAACTCTTCCCATGCCTCCTGAGGCCCATTCTGTCCTGGAATAGCCCACAGCTGTGGGCACGCAACCATGAAGCCCACCTCATGGTGCCTGGACCCATGAGGGCAAAGTGGCAGAAGAAGTGGATGCACAGACAAAAACGAAGGAGAAGAAAGATGAGGCAGAGATCCAAGTAAAGTGTCTTGAAACCAATAAGCCCATGGGGTGAGATAAATCACCATCTGCTGTCCTAGAAATGGCTTGCAATGTCTTCACCTATTGAAGAATTTTTTTTTTTTTTTTTTTTTGGTCAATCTCGAGTCTTAATTTGTTAAACTGAAAATAAACCTATGAAAAGAGTTTTTTTTAAATGACCCATAAGCAGTTCTACTCTGTAACATGGTGTTGCCATGAGTCGGAATCAATTTGATGGCAACTTTTTTTTTTTAAGTCCATATAAACTTATGTCCTTCCATGCAGAGAAGTACTTTTTTTTTTTTTTGCTTTAACAAAGAGAAGTTTATTCTCTCACAGTCCAGTAGGCTACAAGTCCAAATTCAGGGCATCAGCTCCAGGAGAAGGCTTTCTCTCTCTGTTGGCTCTGGAGGAAGGTCCTTGTGATGCATCAGTCTTCCTTTGGTCTGGGAGCATCTCAGCGCAGGAACCTCAGGTCCAAAGGACACGCTCTGCTGCCGGTACTGCTTTCTTGGTGGTATGAGGTTCTCGTGTGTCTCTGCTCACTTGTCTCTTTTAGAGCAGAGAAGTACTTTTTAAAACTTGAGCACAGCTTATGAGATTATGTAACTGATTCCTTTTCCTATTTTCTTTTAAGACACATGACCTGACAAAGAATTCTGTTTTCCTGTTTTGGGAGTATAATATTAACAGCTATTGTTTATTGAGGATTACTACTGTGACAATCGGTGTGCTGAACACTTTTCACAAATTATCTAATCTGATCTTCCCCTGAAACCTATAAGGCAGATACTACGTGTATTTGAGTTATACAGTTAAGAAGACCAAGGCTTAGAGAGTAGTATGACTTGCCCTGGGTCACATGGCACATAAGTATCAAATCGATGATGGGAACCCAATCTAGCTAATACCAGAGGCTGAACTCTGGACCGTCATGTAGTTGAAAAATCTATAAGGATAAACAGGTTAAATTACACTTTATTATACATTTCATAAATATGATTATTAAGATAGACAACAAAATAAACTATTTTTCTATGGTATACTATATAGCTATCATGAAGAATGAGGTAGATCTCTACGTGCTTGTGTATTTTTTTTAAAGAAAGGTGCAGGAATATACATATATACATATAGAGAGAGAGAGAGGAAGAGAGAGCTATTCCTTAAGGATACATCATCAGAAACTGTTGTATGTAGTTAACCTGAGTTCATTTGCCAAGAAGAACCCTTGTAGCTTTCATTATTTTATTACTTAGTGAATAGCAGATGCTGTTGGTGCCTCATCCATATTCTCTCAGCTCACCTGAAAGTTACCTGCAGCCTGGTCTGCGGTTTCCATATATATGACTTCGGTTCCCGCCCTCAAGTCCTGCATATCTTTGTCTTTCTCTCTCCCTCTCTCCTCTCATCCTCTTTCTTTCCCTGTCTCCCTCTCCCTTCCTCTCTCTCAGGACTTCTCTTGCTCTGCTGGCCTACGGCAGGTCAGACGAGCTAGGGCGCTAAGGCCCCAGAAGCAAATCTAAATCAACGAGAAACAGTAGTTGATGGTTAAGTACTGCAGTTTCCTCACCTCTCAGTCAGACAGTTCGAGATGTGCTCTACATAGTGTCTCATGGTGTGACTCTGACTGAGCTCTAGTTGCCCACGGCAGTGCCCGCCCCCACCCCCCCAACATTCACACACCCTTTGTTGGCCTTCCCCTCTTCCCTGGCTCACTTCCCACTTCCTCACTGTTTTCTGGGGTTGTCTCCCAAACAAACTACCTGCATCCGCATCCTTATCTTAGCAGCTGCTTTTGGGAGAACGCAAACACAGACAAACACCACTGAATGCGTGCCATGTGCTCACATAACTTTTACTTAAACAAACAAAAAAGCTACGAATTAATACATCATAAAAAGTGCCCAACTGAAGGCAACATGGACTGCGTGGCCCCTGATGCACATATGGGGCTTGTGGCTGGGGCTCTGAGTACCCCTCAGTCCACCAGTGGAAACGCACACATTCTGAGGGGCTGCAGTTGAGTTTGAGGATCACTGGGCTCTGAGCAGAGGGTCTCTCCGGCCACACTCGGAGAACAGAATTCCATGCACACTGTCTTTTCACAGTGTACCATGACTTGCTTCTGTTTCCCACCCCCGCCCCCTTCTCACAACCATCTTTGATTTAACGCCGCTTTATGCGTCACCATGCAGTTACCAAGGGAAGCTTGCTCTTAGAGCGCTTGGGCTGCACGCCCGAAGCCTCCGGGGATTCATTGTCTGGGTCTGACACAGCGCCCTGGGCCCTGGCCCTGGGGAGCTGAACAAAGTCGTCTCAAGATTACAAGCCATTTCAGCCTGATCAGGGGTTACGGCCCCTACTTTTTAACATCCTGCTTTTATTTGCAGGCTATGAAGCGTAATAGTTCACCATTTTGGTTTAAGTATCACCATAAAAGTCAGCGAGATGGAACAGGCAATAAGCAGTTCTTTTACATAGTGCGGCTGAGTCTGGGAGCTTACGTCTTCATTAACCTACAGAAACGGCTCTGCAATGGAAAGCCGGGGCCAGAGCTTTGTGATGTCAGGGATCAGTCAGCATCCCTGGTGTAGCGTCCTTCTGACCCATGTGCCTCAGTTTCTCCCTTTCTGGCTCTGGTGCTGAGTAAGCTGTAAAAACAGAGGAAGGAAAAGAACAGATGAACTTCAGCACAGGGTTCTGAGTGTGTATTTAAGACACTCAGTTTTGGGGTGAAAAGTGAAAAACCCCAATACAGAGATGTTGGCCCAGCAATGATGCCTCTTGTTAACCATCCTCCAGCCATCGAGCCTTCTGGGGAATCAAAGTTCCCAATATCAGCAAATGAGCCTTATCACTTTTTTTTTAAAAAAAAGGCGTTAATGAAAACAATAAGCTTTCATGTCCTCCATCTAGAGCTTTCTCCCAGAGGCATACAGTTACTAGGCATACTGTGAGAAGACAACTTTCTTCTGCTTTTCAGGGTGGCATCTGCTTATTTCAGAATTCCCAGGGAGATTTTCTGCAGAACACCTATTCTATGGTTTCATGTGAAAAAAGAGTTCCTTAGTGAAATAATTTGGGGATAAAAAGGGTCTCCAAGTGGCACTAATGATGGTTGGTGGTTGTTACGGATTAAATTGTGTCCTCCAAAATATGTGTTGTAAATCCTAACCCCTATGCCTCTAGTTATAATCCCATTTGGGAATGGGTTTTCTTTATTATGTTAATTAGACAATATTATTGTAGGGTGTGTCTTGAGTCAATCTCTTTTGAGATATAAAAGCACAGATTAAGCAAGGAAGAGAGGAAGCACAGCTGGAGGAAGATAGATACTAGGCCACGTGAAGATCACCAAGGAACCAAGCTATCGTCCAGAAGCTGAGAAGAGACGAGGACCTTCCCCCAGTGCTGATAGAGAAAGAAAGCTTTCCTCTAGACCTGGTGCCCTGAATTCGTACGTCTAGCCTTCTAAACTGTGAGAAAATAAATTTCTGTTTGTTAAAGTCACCTACTTATGCATTTCTAGTATAGCCAAAAAAAAAAAACCCCGAAAACCCATTGCCGTCAAGTCATTTCTGACTCATAGTGACTCTATAGGACAGGGTAGAACTGCCTTATACGGTTTCCAAGGAGTGCCTGGTAGATTCAAACTACCGACTTTTTGGTTAACAGTCATAGTTCTTAACCACTACACCACTAAGTTTTCCTCTGTTACAGCAGCACTAGACAGTGCTCGGCTACTAACCTAAAAGTTGACGGTTCAAACCCACCTGGTGGCACCTAGGAAGAAAAGCCTGGAAATCTGCTTTCATAAAGATTACAGCTAAGAAAACCCTATAGACTAGTTCTGCTCTGTGACACATGGGGTTGCCGTGAGTCAGAATCAACTTGATAACAATAGTTTTTTTTTGTTTTTTTTTAATGGAAAGCAAGGATTTTTCACTATATAGAATCTAGAAATCTGAGCGCTTTGATGTGTTGGCATGTATAGAAATCTCCAAGAAGGGCTGTTGACTATATTACATTTGAACCTTTTCTCAAAGAATATCTCCTGGAGTTCAAGTTTCATGCCTCACTGATTTAAGGTGATCCCGTCCTCCCCAATCCAAACACAAAAATTCAGAATCTTACTCTATCCACGATAACCTACAACTTGAACACACCACAAACCAGCACTCCACTGCGGGAAAATAAACCCATCATCTTATCCTTTTGTAGCTGTGACTCATTCACTAACATTCCTGTCCTTCGTGCCCAATGCTTAAACCAAACAAAACCCATTGGCATCAAGTCTATTCCAACTCATAGCGACCCTATAGGGCAGAGTAGAACTGTCCCATAGGGTTTCCAAGGAGCAGCTGGTGGATTTGAACTGCCGACCTTTTGATTAGCAGTCAAGCTCTTAACCACTGAGCCCAGTGCTTGCTCCCTGTAAAATGGTAGTAGTAGTAGCTGTAGTAATAACATCAGACCTTGCCTACCATCAGGAGGGATAATGACTAGGATCAGCCCAAAGCTGATTCCCGTGAGGTAGAGGTCAGATATACCTCCACCCTCCAACCTTTTTACCAATTCTGATACCAGTCATCTCTCCCACGGCACTCTCGGCTTCTCTTCTGGGTTCAATAATTTGTTGCAATGGCCACACAGAACTCACAGACCATACTTACAGTCAAATGGTTTACGAAAGTAACAGGGTACAGCTCAGAATCAGAATGAGGGAGCACACAGGCAAAGTCTCCCTTCTTCACTGCTCTCTCAGCAGTTCCTCCCGGCAGTGCAGGCCTCCTCTCAGCCCCCTCAGGATAGGCCTCCTCTTAGCTTCCTGAGGACAGAGCTTAAGCTGGGTGATATTGGAGGAATCTTAAGTCTATGGCTATGAAAAGATTCTTTCTTGATAGTATGCAAATGCAATAGGACACTACAGAAAACTTGACTTCAGACACTCAAGAGCTAATGCAAGCCTCTAAACATTAAGTAAAAGCAGGGCAACTACAATAGGGCAAATCCAATCTATCGTATTACTAAATGCAAAACCAAACTTAGTATCAATGGAGGAAGCTGCTTCTAGGTCAGCCCAGATTCTGTACTCAGCAAGGGTGTAATTCAAAATTCACTCCCGTAACTCACTGACCACTTGGACTTGAAGAAACTTAGATGGCAGTCTGTCCCTTTCTGGGTCGTTTTTTGACACGTCTATGTTTGACCATGTCCTGCACACTAAGCTTCCCATAAAAGCAGACCTTTATTACATTTGCTCTGCCTTTGCTATATTTCTGAGTCATTCTCATCTAATAATTTGTTGCCTTCAATTCCACTCTCTCTCAAAAGTTCCTACAACTTTGCATGTTTTCCCATTTTTATTTTTATTTTGTTTTTCAAACTCCCATTATTTTCCCATCATGTTCTTGACTTATCCTCCACAGCTATTATGATTATTCCCCTTAACTATGGTGCTGCCCTCAGACTTGTAACAATGTCCCCCTGAGCTTTCCACAGCCTGTGAGTGGGGACCAGGGAGCTATTCCTTTTCCAACCATTTATTCATATTTCCAAAGATGTCACTGTAGCATTATTTCTACTGCCAACTTTTTGTTAGGAATAACATTTCCAATAAACGAATAGCAGCTAATTCTGTCCAGAAAAATCCTCATCAGAGAAGCATTTAGGTTTGCCTTTGGGGACCTCTGCATCGTTTACTGTTTGCCTTTGTTCTTGAGGTAGTTTGACTTTTTTGTCTATGAATTATTCCTCTGGAACAGTTAGATGCGCACCGGGCCTCATCTGTGCAGAGTTAGGACGACGGGACGTGTTTCTTTAGTGTCATAGCAGGGTTCCAGGTCGCCAACAAAAGACACAGACCACACATGCTCTATTAGTGCAGGGACTGCTTTACTCACATAGAGAAGAGACAGAATAAGATCAACTTCTCTAGTGGGCACTGTTCTGCCATGTGGCATCTCTCACCAAACATGCATTATTGAAAATGCACACTTCAAAGACCCTCAGGGTGAAAGGCATTGTTGTTAATGTAGCAGATTGAGCGGTGAATAGAAAAGTCTAAATCTCTGGAACTCACGAATCTCTGTCACATGGGGCCGCTATGACCATACCCCTGTATGGCCAGAAGCATCATCCCCACCTATGGCCGATGCAGGACAGATGTTCTATGTTTACCCCACTCATGCCGTAGTTGAGAGACCCCAGTCCCTCCCTGCCGGAAACAGATATAGAAGTGGGGTTGGCCAGGTGCCATGTGGTGCCTGAGAATGTGCAAGAGACAGAGAAAGTTACTGTGTGCCCAGAACAGGGGGAAGGATTCTCTGATAAGGAGAAGGAACTAGAAGAGGCAGAACAACCAAATTCCCAGCCTCCTTATCAGAGAATGTTCTGGACCCAAGGTCTTTACTTAAGTGACCTGGATGGGAGGCATAGAGGTAGACTATCCCCCAACACTTGGGAGTAAGGAGTTAACTTGCACTACCCACCCACAGATGACTAACACGAACTGGTTTATATCCACTCAGTGTAAGACATCCTGAAACACATTGAAGTCTTTCAAGACTTGGTCTAATCCAAGATTTAGTCTAATCCCAATCTTTCTATATCACAATGCACCGAAGATCTCCTTGAACCGATGACTTTACGATTGTGACCAATTGCCTTGGACCTCAGGTAACAGAATCAAACAATATTAATACCAGCAAAACCAAACCAAACACCCATTGAGGTGAAGCTCATTCCTATTCATAGCGACCCTATAGGACAGAGTAGAACTGCTGCATAGGGTTTCCAAGGCTGTAAATCTTTATGGAAGCAGACTGCCACATCTTTCTCCTGAGGAACAGCCAGTGGAGTCAAGCAGCCGACCTTTCGGTTAGCAGTCAAGAGCTTAACGCCTGCGCCACCAGGGCACGTTACTAGCAAGGTTGCAAAAAAGTTGGTGGTAGAAACTCAGAACTTCAAAGCAGCCATCCCAGTCTTCCTCAGGTTAACCTCTTGTGAACTCCCTAGAGAGATGAATTTTGTTCCTAGCACACAGTTGCCTTCTACAGTATTATCATAACTGGCCTCTTCATTTTCTTTTCATTTATTCATTATATAGAGTCAAATATCTCTGCTGCTGATTTGTGGACACTTCATTGCTTGATGTGCTTCCATCTGTATCTATCTGTCTGTCTATTTACTAAATGATTTACCTGCACACTCTTCCAGATGTTTGGGATTGCTGGAAGTCTGAGCTCTGATTTACGGAGGGGGTGTTATTTAATTCAACGTGATTTAAAGTGTCACACAATCTGTCTATATTTGGAAATATCTATCCTCCTGGCATCACACAGAACCAGACATAGCCTAAGGTCTTATGTTTCCGGTTTAATGTAACAACCTGCAAAATGTCTCTTTTACATATTATCAGTGTGCCTTTAATAGTCTTGCAATTCTTGAAGCAATCTCAGTGCAGATGAGCAAAATCCTGCATGCCGTGGTATGCGAAGATCCGACTGGCTTACACAGCCAAGCAGACTTTCCAAATACACATACTAGCCCAGAACAGGATCGTTTATGCCTTTTGAAGAAGAACACCCATTCTCATTGTTGTATTTGACATGTGTTCAAGACTCATGGTCTGGTAAGGTATCTTTCCAGTTTGTTGTTATTTTTATCTTGGCTTGGGATGGGAGTGGGGGTGGTGATTTAAACTCAGTTAAATGGTGCAATAACAATGCACTGTCTTTCCTTGCTATGACAGAGTGTTCTCCACACTGTATCAGTAAAGGATCTGCTACAAATTGTTCTTACAACCCTCTTTGGAGGCTTCCAACAACCACACAGATGTCTGTATGCACAACATTAGCTGTGGAAAGAATAACTGTGTTTAAAAAGACGTTTTACAGTTATAGGGAGACATAGAGCCACTCTTTGACAGTGAAAATAATAAACTGTGAGTTCCATTGGAGGGGCCTCGGTAAGTTCTCAAGACTAGGGGTTCAAACACCTAGACAGTATCATGTCTGTTGCATGGGAAGGGTAACAACGAGGAGTAGTATGAATGGTGCCTAAAAAAAAATGGAACAAAGAGTCAAGATGGTCAGAATTTTTCCCCAGACTGCATGAAATCACCCCTTAAGCTCACTCATGCCCGTTGTCACTAAACAGCCTTTTTAATGCCTGATTTAGTTTTCTCTGCATGTTGACACCAGGAAGGAAGTGGGGGGAAGGAGGTTCTGGATAATAAAGAGAAGTAGTCTGTTCACCTGGAAGGTAGAGACAACTCTGTAAATTGATTTAGTGTTACCTGGTTTATACATCTATTGTTTATGAGTTTGACAACGGTGAGTCAGTTCCAAGACTTCGATCATCAGTTCCAAGACTTTGATAATCAGCCAAGTTATAGTTCAGAACTTGCAAATTTGAGGCGGCTGTCAATTAAGGGCCAACTGGACCTTACCCTGGACAATTGGACTCCCTCTTTGGGGGAATTTGAATCTTGAGTCAATTATAAAAAACAACACTCCAAACCAGTTGCTGTCCACTCTGACTCATGGCAACCCCATGTGTGACAGAGTAGAACTGCGCACCATAGGGTTTTCAATCACCGATTTTTCAGAAGCAGATCGCCAGACCTTTCTTCCAAGGCACTTCTGGGTATACTCCAACCACCAACCTTTTGGTTAGCAGTGAACAGGTTAACTGTTTGCACTACCCAGCCAAGTATGCAAGGTCATAAATCCATTGCAACTGAATATTTCTGGAGGAAGCACTTTTTGGGACTTTGCATGAGTTCCTGCCAGTGACATCCCTCAAGCTGTCCTGGTTTCTGTCCTTCCCAAAGGCTGGCTGTTCAGTTTTTCCTTCACTTCTGTGAGCTGTCCATTATATCATCTAAAAAGAAAAATTCTTTTACTTACTTCCATTAGCTTGCTGTGGATTCTGCTTCTTACCATCTCAAAACCATATGATTCAGAAGCCATACGATCCTTTCCATTTTGGGTACAAATCAAGGTACATGGAAGCCACAATTTCTTCAGCTGGATTTCAGGACCCAGGGCAGGATAATTAACCTCGTATTAGGGAAGCTATGAACCCTGCCTCCTCCTCCCCGGGCAGAGACGAACAATTCTCCACTCAGCCCTGCCTGAGCAATGCAATTGTTTGCGCTCACATGCATTCATGCAGGAAGGAGCTGCTGGAGCCTGCTCAGACGGCCCTGGCCAGCACCAAGTGCTGGAGGGCTCAGGAGGAGCGCTCCTGCCTCACCCTGGGCGGTCGAGTGGAAATAAACCGCGTCTACCGCCTGGTTCTGGCAGCAAAAACAATACCAGCACCAGAGAAGGTTCAGACTCCAGACCCCCGCAACCAGGAAATTCCAAGCTAGAGCTAAAATTGTAGCTGGCTTCCCCAGTCGTGTTCCCAACTCACACACGATCCACAGCCTCAGCACAGCATGTATCCAACACCAAGTTGCCCACGTGGGTTGAATTATGGATGCACAGAACTGCCAAGGCCAAGGCCCTTCCCTCCATAGCTCTCCCACCCTCTCCCGCCCTGGGGCAAAAGGGATCTTTCACCCTCCGTTTGCTTTAATACTTGGATTGAACTGGCTGTTAATTTCAATCATGGCATCAGAAACAGAAAGCTAACGTTTGTTATTGTAGGGCAGGCACTGACCTCCAGATTTAATGAAAATTATCTATCCCCTTTTTCCAACAACACTGTGGTGAAGGTAATAGTATCCCCGTTTTACAGCGATTGTCCAGGTTGCGTGACGCGTATGGGCCAGAGTTGTAATCTGAGTTCAGCTCTTTTGTCTCTAAAGCCTAGGTAACTGTTTGATATTTTCTAACTGACAGTACTAACAGTTTGAACTGAGGCTATTCTCAAGTGCTCTTTTTTAGGTCGTGGTAAGTATACATGCATATATATAGCAGAACGTTTGCCATTTCAACATATTTTACATGTACAATTTAGTGACACTAATTACCCTCATCATATTGTGCGACCATCACCACTATCCATTCCCAAATATTTCCATCACCCTTAACAGAAGCTCAATGCCATCTAAGTAACGACCCGTCTTTCCCACTCCCTTCCACCCATGGTAACCACTAATAGACTTTGGTCTCTATACATTTGCCTATTCTAGATACTGCATATAAGTGGGATCATACAATATTTGTCTTCTTGCGCCTGACATTTCACTCAGCATGATGTTTTCGAGGTTCATCCATGTTGTAGCATGTCTTTTGATACCTGTTGTAGCTTGTATCATTTCGCTTCTTTTCATGACTTGACACTTTTGAATTGCGGTGTTGGCGAAGAATATTGAATATACCACAGACTGCCCAAAGAATGAACAAATCTGTCTTGGAAGGAGTACAACCACAGTGCTCCTTAGAAGCAAGGATGGAGAGACTTCATCTCACATATTCGGACATGTTATCAAGAGAGATCAGCCCCTGGAGAAGGACATCATGCTTGGTAAAGTAGAGGGTCAGCGAAAAAGAGGAAGACCCTCAATGAGATGGATTGACACAGTGGCTGC
>NW_004444747.1:12571-13914 GCF_000243295.1 Trichechus manatus latirostris | reverse complement strand
GCTTTCTTATGTATGACGTCCTTGATGTCATACCACAACTTGTCTGTCTTTTGTCATTAGTGTTCAATACATCAAATCTATTCTTGAAACAGTCTCTAAATTCAGGTAGGATATATTCAAGGTTGTACTTGGGCTCTCGTGGACTTGCTTTGATTTTCTTTGGCTTCAACTTGAACTTGCATATGAGCGATTGATGGTCTCTTCTGCCGTCGGCCCCTGGCCTTGTTCTGACTGGTGATATTGAGCTTTTCCATTGTCTTTTTCCACAGTAGTCAATATGATTCCTGTGTATTCCATCTGGCAAGGCCTACATGTACAGTCACCGTCTATGTTGTTGAAAAAATGTATTTGCAATGAACAAATTGTTGGTCTTGCAAAATTCTATCATGCAATCTCGGGCATCCTTTCTATCACCAAAACCCTATTTTCCAGCTACTGATCCTTCTTCTTTCATTTCAACTTTCACATTACAATCACCAGTAATTATCAGTGTATCTTGATTGCATGTTTGATCAATTTTAGATTGTTGGCTACCTGGACAATTAACTGAAAGTAATCCATATGCATGCCCATTCCTAAGAAAGGTGATCCACTGGAATGTGGAAATTATTGAACAATATCATTAATATCACACGCAAGTAAATTTTTGCTAAAGATAATTCAAAAAAGGTTGTAGCAGTACATCGACAGGGAACAACCAGATATTCAAGCCAGATACAGAAGACTATGTAGAAAGACAGATATCATTGCTGATATCAGATGGATCATGGCTGAAAGCAGAGAATACCAGAGAGATGTTTACCTGTATTTTATTGACTGTGTAAAGGCATTTAACTGTGTGGAGCATAACAAATCATGGATAACATTGAGAAGAATGGGAATTCCAGAACAATTAATTGTGCTCATGAGGAACCTGTACATAGATCAAGAGGCAGTCGTTTGAACAGAACAAGGGAATACTTTGTGGTTTAAAATCAGAAAAGGTGGGCTCCAGGGTTGTATCCTTTCACTATACTTATTCAATGTGTATGCTGAGCAAATAATCTGAGAAGCTGGACTATATGAAGAAGAACCTGTCATCAAGATTGGAGGAGGACTCGTCAAAAACCTGCATTATGCAGATGACACAACCTTGTTTGCTGAAAGTGAAAAGAACTTGAAGCACTTACTGATGAAGATCAAAGACTACAGTCTTCAGTATGGATTATACCTCAACATAAAGAAAACAAAAATCCTCACAACTGGACCAGTAAGCAACGTCATGGTAAACAGAGAAAATATTGAAGTTGTCAAGGATTTCATTTTACTTGGACCCATAATAAATGCCCATGGAAACAGCAGTC
>NW_004444747.1:8717-11227 GCF_000243295.1 Trichechus manatus latirostris | reverse complement strand
AAACCCAAGGCCAGAAAGGCCATATATAAAGAGAAACCCATTTCACCTCAAGCACAAATACAAGTAGGTGGCTTTAAAGCACAGAAGTTTATTGTTTAATAGTTCTGGAGCCTAGAAGTCTGAATTCAGGGCATGAAACCTCTAGGGGAGGTTTTTCCTTGTCTATTTCAGCTTCCGGTAACTGCCAGCAATTCTTGTAGATGAATTTGTCTGTGTAGTCTGTCTTCATCTTCCGCCTGTGTGTGTCTCTGTGTCTATTCTCATTTTTATCACTCAGAAGTGGTTAGGTTTAGGATCTACCCTAAACTGGAATGACCTGAACTGATTGATTACATTACATTCAATTACATTATAGAAGGTGATTATGTTGCATTTGATTAGATTACATCCACAGGTACAGGGGTAGGAGGATTCTGATACACATTTTGGAGAGACTCAATTCAATCCATAACACTTTCCATGTGGCCCCCTTCACAGCAACAGGTCAAGTTCCTCATATGCTTTGAAACTCTGACTTCCTCTTCTCCTGTGCTCCTCTGCTTGTAAGGGCTCATGTGATTACATCGAGATAATCCAGAATAAACTCTACATCTTAAGAGCAGCTGATCAGCAACCTTAATACATCTGCGAAGGTCCATCATAACCGTGCCTATATCGGTGTTTGAATAAGAAGGAACAGAAATCCTTGGGGCGGGGGGCATCTGTAGAATTCTGTCTACCACTGCATGTATATAGTAATATAATCCATAATACATTGGTATCCAATAGTATCAGCCATGAAATGGACTGACTTCATACTAGCCCTTGAGAATGGGAACTAAAATATGCCTTGATTTAAGAAAATCACATAACAAAAATATGATTCCTAGATTGTACAGGGAGAAATGTTCACATATGCTTAGCAATATTTTATTATTCAATTTTTACATTGGTTTTCTGAATGTGTGCTTCCTTATTCCCATGGCTGACTTCTAGGTTCCAGAATGCCATGCTCAGTTAAATAAAAGGACTTACTTGAAACCTTCCCTGCAGAAACAGCTCTGGAAGAAGCTAATGCTTGAGGCAGATAAGCAAGTGGCAGAGTCCTGGCTCAAATTCACCACTTTCAAATACCCATACCAGCATTATTCATAACGGCCATAAAGTAGAAACAACTCAAGTGTTCATCAGCAGATGAATGGATAAAAAAAAAAAATGTGGTACATCCATACAATGAAATATTCTTCAGCCATAAAAAGAAATGAAGAACTGAAGTGTGCTACAACATGAACAAATCTTGGAAACATTATGCTGAATGAAAGAAGCCAGTCACTAAAGGCCACATATTGTAGGATTCTATTTATATAAAATGTCCACCATTGACAGAAGCAAACCCCAAACCGCTCTGGAGAGACCATTTCCCACCCCATTCTCAGAGGACTTTCACAAGGGAATGCAAACCCATGATAAAGATAAGTTTCAAATCAATAATCCCGAGACACAAGAGCATTCATTCTACCATGAGTGGGCCAAAACAAATCAGAGGGTTAGAACCTCAAGAGCTTGAGAGAGGAACTTGAAAACCTGAAATAAGTATGGTTTAAATGATGGGAGACATACAAAGGAACAAAGACCCAGAGAAAGAGTGGGACCTGTATCCAGCCTGGGCCTCTCCCACCAAGGCCAGACACCTACACTCGCTGCCTACTCATATCACTACTTGGAGATTGTTGTGGGTTGAACAGTGTCCCCCTAAAAGATACACTGAAGTCCTAACACCTGTATCTATGAATGTGACCTTATTTGGAAACAGGGTCTTTGAAGATGTTATCAGTTAGCATGAGGTCATACAGGAGTAGGGTGGATCCTAATACCATGAGTGGTGTCCCTATACGAAGAGGGGAAGAGACACTGAGATAGACAGAGGTAAGACAGCCATGTGACCATGGAGTTATGCTGCAGCCACAAGCCAAGAACATCTGGGGCTACCAGAAGCCTGGAGAGACAAGGAAGGATCTTCCCTTAGAGCCTTCAGACAGAGAGCATAGACTTACGTACGCCCTGAATTTGGACTCCCAGCCTCCAGAACTGTGAGAGAATAAACTTCTGTCATTTTAAGCTACCCAGTTAGTGGTACTTTGTCACAGCAGCCCTAAGAAACTAAGACAGAGATCTAACAGGCATTTCAAATTCTGCGCATCTGTAACCAAATTCCTGACCCCTCTTGTTCCTTCCAGCCTACACCTCCCTCACAGTGCCCATCTCAGGAAATGAACTCTCCAGTTCCTCAGCACCAGATCCCTGGAGTCATCCTTAACCCTCTCTTTCTCTGACACTTCACACCCAACCCACCCACAATTACAAAACAGAATAAAACAACTTTCCTATCAATAGAATGGAAACTCTGGTGGCACAGTGGTTAAGAGCTCAGCTGCTAACCAAGAAGTCAGCAGTTTGAATCCACCAGGCACTCCTTGGAAACCCTATGGGGCAGTTCTACTCTGTCCTAGAGGGTCACTATGAGTCGGAAT
>NW_004444747.1:3119-4613 GCF_000243295.1 Trichechus manatus latirostris | reverse complement strand
GAATTCAATGTCACTGAATCAATAATATATATTAAACAAGGTATTTGAAACAGAAAATATATATAAAACAAGGTTATGTATTGATTAGTTGATGAAAAAGTTGTGACCAGAAGCTTGTAGGAACCTAACCCTGTATTTCCCCTAGGATCAATATTTCAATATGTGTTAATTCAGTGTTCTTAGCGATTTTATAGAACATAGTAATGAGAACCAACTGTAATTGGAGGTTATATCAGAAAGACCCAATGATGGGCTAAGTGTGTGGGGTAAGGGAGATTAAGGAATCAAGGGTAACTCCCAGGTTTCTGGAATGAGTTTGGTTGTGAGATGATGCTATTCCCCAACACAGAACCTACTGGAAAAGGAGAGGGTGGTGGGTGGCTCATGTAGAAATGGTGAGGAATGTGAGTCCATTTTGGACATGGAGTTGAGCAGTTGTGGTGACGTGGAGTCATCCAGGTAAAAATTTCCGGTGGATTACTGAAGACTTGGCTCTAGATGTCAGTAAAGCAATCTGGACTGGAGATCTGGATACCTAGGCTTCCAGGTAGCCTGGTCTTTTCAATCACTTCATATGCATGTGAAAGCTGGACAATGAAAAAGAAAGACCAAAGAAGAATTCAAGCATTCTGATTTTGGTGTCAGCAAAAAATATTGAATATACTGTGGACTGTCAGAAGAACGAACAAATCAGTCTTAGAAGAAATACAACCAGAATGCTCCTTAGAAGCAAGAATGGCAAGACTTCATCTTGCTCTCTTTGGACATATCACCAAGAAAGATCAGTCACTAGAAAAGGACATCATGTTTGGTAGAGGGTCAGTGACAACAAGAGAAATCCTAAATGGATGGATTGACACCATAGCCACAACAATGGATTTAAACATAGCAACAATCATAAAGATAGTGCAGGACCAGGCAATGTTTTGCTCTGTTGTACATAAGGTCACCACGAGTCAAAGAGAACATGACAGCAACTAACAACAACACGCTTCCAGGTACATGAGATTGTCCAGGGAGGGGTATGGAGTAAGCTCTGTTGCTCAAGCAGCTGCACAAAGGACCAGTGAACAGGTTCAGGACTAGAAACACGGATTCACTCCTCTAGGCAATGTTGAATTCCTGAATCCAAAAGATATTTGAACACTGGCTTACAATGGTAATTATTTGACCCTAATTAATGCCTATTTGGGTCAAACCACTGCTCCAGCTACATCCTCTCTGGGAGTCAGCCCTCTGCCCATTGTGGCTCATTTCTGGATGACATTTGTTCCATCTGCTTTTCCCTTTTGCTGATCTGTCCCATGGGTCCCTGCTGAGCCTGCAGTGCAAATGTAGGATGAACATTTGGAGTAAAAAGGCCAACTTTTGTATCCAGGCTTAGTCTCCTAACGAGCTTTGCAATGGTGGGTCTTTATCTGATCTTTCTGAGCCTGGAAAATGAAGATTACATTACAAAGACATTACAATAGTCCCTCAAACCCAACGAATTTA
>NW_004444747.1:0-2671 GCF_000243295.1 Trichechus manatus latirostris | reverse complement strand
CCTGGCAATCTACTTCCAAAAACAGTCGATGAAAATCTTATGGATCACAACAGAACCTTGTCTTACTCACTTGCTTTGGACACAAAAGAAGGAAGAATCAATCACTAGAGGAGGACATCATGTTTGGTGATGTAAAGGGCCAAGGAGGAAGAGAGAGATCCTTGGCGAGATAAATTGGCATAATCGTCACAACAATGGACTCGAACATGATAGTGTCAGCAGAATTGGGGGACACAATTATATTGCATTGTACATCAGACTGGATGCCTTCCAAAGGAACGAGAGAGTCCCATGGTGGTCTGTGTGGGACCAGATCCTCCAAGAGACCAGAGCCTCATGAAAACATGGCGGTCGAGGTGGCCTCTGGGCTGGATATGGCTGATGGGTTTATCAGGAAGCCAATGAAGATGAAGCTTCAGGGTCCCTCACTACTGTCTCTCTCTACTCAAATTCTCTATCACACTTAACCTTGGTTCAGGTATTGGTGGAGTGGCCATGGCTTTTGGGATCCAGCTAAGTGAAAGTTGAGTTGGGGACACCTTTAGTTTGGATTAGTGGTACATATCATGTAGGTAAAATCACTTTCCCATATAGTTCAGTTATTGCTAACTGTCCCAATTGAGGAATAGCCCCCAGGATCCTCCTGCTGCCCACTGGGCCAACTCACCCGAGGTTGTGACATGGAAGCACAAAGCTGGTCAAGTGGCTAAAAAAAACAATTGTTATGTGCCTAGTGTTGTGTTTGTGGCATTTGTCAACTTTTTAAAATGTGAAATTTTTCATGATTTGTCTTCTCATTCTAAATAAATATTCACATTCAAACATAATTTTCTATTCTTTTTCATAACAAAGGCATTCAAAATTGAACAGTTTACAGGTATCACCAAAACTGTACCAGCCCCCACTGATGGTGCTTACTCTGTCTCTGACTGCCCAGGAGAGATGTTTTCTGGGTGAAGGTGCAAAGTGAAAAATAAAACGTGTAATATGCACGGGACATCATTCTTGGTAAAGTAGAGGGTCATCGAAAAAGAGGAAGACCCTCAACGAGATGGATTGACACAGTGGCCACAATGATGGGCTCAAGCATAACAATTGTGAAGATGGCGCAGGACTGTGCAGTATTTCATTCTGTTGTACTTAGGGTTGCTATGAGTCAGAACTTACTTGATGGCATCTAGCAACAATATGCACTGGAAGTCAATTATCCCAGAATCTGGTATAATAAATACTGATGTCTTAGATTGATTACCCCAAAAGGAGAACTGAGACAAGAACTTCGGGGCTGGTAGTTTACCTACAAAGGAGCCCTGGTGGTGCAGTGGTTAAGTGCTGAGCAGCTAGCTTTAAGGTTGGCAGTTTGAACCCATCAGCAGCTCTTCGGGAGGAAAAGACCCAGCAATCTGTCCTGTAAAGTTACAGCCTAGGAAACTCTGTGGGGCAGTTCTACTCTGTCACATGGGTAGCTATGAGTTGGAATTGACTCAATGGTATACAACAGCAACAGTTTACCTACAAGGTGATCCAGGAACTACAAGTGCAGAAGTGGGGAAACTGAGAGACAAAGAAGGGAGAAAAGCCAAAAAAAAAAAGTGTATGCTAATGAGTAAACCCTACTGTGGGGACCTAGGACTCACTCCCACTGGAGGACCCTCTGAGAGGCACCATGGAGCATGCCTCAGGACCATCCCACAAGAGGTGGGGATGTATGTTTCCTAGCTCCTAGGCCCATGAGCTGAGAGTTATTCCTGAGGGTTAACATTACCCTGACTCCTAGTTTTCTGGGAACTGTCCACGGCTCCAGGTAAACTTGGATAGACCGAGGCCATTGGGTGGTGTCTGAGTTATTTAGTGCTGCTATAAAGAAATACACGTGGGTGGTTAACAAACAGAAATTTATTTTCTCACAGTTTAGAAGGCTAGAAAGCCTGATTCAGGGCACCAGCTCTAGGGGAAGGCTCTCTCTGCTGGCTCTGGGGGAAGGTCCTTGTCTCTTTTCCACTTCTGTTCCTCGGTTCCTTGGCGATCTTCATGTGGTGTGGCATCTTATCCCAACTTGCTAGTGGATGGTTACTTAGGTCTGGTTAGTGCTTCCTTCTCTGTACCTAATCTACTCCTTTATATCTCAAAGGTGATTGGCTTAACACATACCCTACACTGATAAGGCCTCATTAACATACCAAAGAAAACCCTATTCCTAAATGGGATTACATTCACGAGTATAAACCAAACCCTGTCACCGTCCAGTAGATTCCAATACATATCGGCCCCGTAGGACAGAGTAGAACTGCCCCATAGGCTGTAATCTTTATGAATAAAAACTGTTACATCTTTCTCATAGTCTGGCTGTTGGGTTCTAACCTCTGACCTTTCAGTTAGCAGTTGAGCGCTTAACCACTGTACTACCAGGAATCCATTCCACAGATACGTTGTTGTAATTGTTAAGTGCTGTTGAGTCGGTTCTCACTCGTAGCAACCCTACGTACAACAGTGTACAACAGGCCCTATGTACACTGCCCGGTAGTGCACCATCCTCACAACCGTTGCTATGTTAGAGCCTATTGTTGCAGCCACTGTGTCAATCTATGTTGTTGAGAGTCTTCCTTTTTTGCTGACCCTCTACTTTACAAGCATGATGTCTTTCTCCAGGGACTGGTCCCTCTTGATAACA
>NW_004444746.1:13028-13875 GCF_000243295.1 Trichechus manatus latirostris | reverse complement strand
GATCTTTCTTATTCATTGTCCAGCTTTCGCATGCATGAGACAATTGAAAACACTATGGCTTGGGTCAGGCACCCCTTAGTCCTCAAAGTGACATCTTTGCTTTTCAACACTTTAAACAGGCCTTTTGCAGCAGATTTATTTTTAGATTTATTTCAGATTTGTTCATAGATACCAGTAAAACCTGTTGCCGTTGAGTCATTTCTTACTCCTAGCCACCCTATAGGACGGAGTAGAACTGTCCCATAGGATTTCCAAGGAGTGGCTGGTGGATTCAAGCTAACATTTTTGTTAGCAGCCAAGCTCTTAAGCACTGTGCCACCACAGCTCCAACAGCTATCTATATATAGTATATCTTGGGAATCTAATATCAATTTCCAGTTTTCTCCTCACCAGGAAACACATGAGGACTTGTAGTCAATGGGTCAAAGAGAATAATCTCTGTTCTTGTCTGATCTCGAGCCCTCTTTAATGAGATTTCACCAAGTCCCCTTTCATATGTCTCCCATTGCTATCGAGTCAGTTCTGACTCATAGTGACCCTATAGGACAGAATAGAAGATGATGTAAGAAATTCTTAGTTTCAGCTTTCATTCTCTGTTAACTAATTTCTTCAAAGGTTAGTCTTTCTAAAACCCCTACAAAATGCTGTTTGTCCACCGCTCACTTGCTCTGTGCTCTGTCTCTGTCTTGTCTCTCTCTGCTTCCATCCTTCTCTTTCTCCATTTCCTGTCTTTCCTTTGCTCTGTATCTGTATTCTCTTTTTATTCTCTGCTGCAATCAGTATTCTCCACACTGTGAAGATGGAAGGGGAATTTTAAATTTCTTTTGGTAGAAAAAGTTGCTTTCTA
>NW_004444746.1:3171-5100 GCF_000243295.1 Trichechus manatus latirostris | reverse complement strand
GAAAACCCTGTGGAGTGCAGTTCTACTGTGAAACACATGGGGTCACCATGAGTCAAAATCAGCTTGATGGCAACTGGTTAATGTTAACTGGTAAGAGAGAAAGGGAGAGACAAAGAAAGATAGATTAGTTAAGGAATTGACTCATGTGATTGTGTGGGTCAGGCAATTTCAAAATCCATAGGTAAGGTGGCTGACTAGAAACTGGCAAGATATCTATGTTACACTTTTGAGGTAGACTTCTTCTCCCCTTGGTAAACCTCAGTTTTTATTTTTAAGGCCTTCAACTGATTGGATGAGGTCCACCCACATGATGGAGGATAATATGCTTTACTTAAAGTCAACGATTTTAAATGTTAATACATCTAAATACCTTCATAGCAACATCTAGACTAGTGTTTGACTAAACAACTGTGCACCATAGCCTGGCCAAGTTGACACATAAATTAACCCTCACAGTTTTAATGTTAGTTTCAAACCAACCTCATTGTACCCTCATTTACCCCACATGCCCACATTTCTCCACTGTTACTTTCTGTGGTAGAATCTAGTTTCCTGCCTCAACATCCATTCTTTCTTCCTCCTTAGTAACAGAGCCCTGACTTTTAAATGTCCTGATCTTAGCCTCTCTTGCAGCTAGACATAAAGTTCAGGCCAATGAGTTGTAGGTAGAATTGTTTTGCGGAACTTCAGGGAAATCTCTCTAAACTAGCCAGTTCAGCTGACTCAGTAGTTGGTGCGTGAATGTGGATATAATGGCTGGAGCACCAGCAGTTATCATGGATCATGAGGTGACTTTGAGGATGAAGGATAGAAGAAGCCTGTTCTTGCTGACCATGGGACGGACCATAATAGAAACCCAGGGCTGGCTAATGTCAAACTCTATTATGTGAGAGATAAATATATTTTGTTTAAACATCTGAATCTAATCCTAATGAACATACTTTGCCAAAATCCAGATACTCTGTTTCTCAGATAGAAGAAAGATAGGGAGACAGAAAGAAAGAGGAGAAAGACAATTTTTCCAAAGAGATCCTGAGTTTTCTGATGGTAATCTTGTATTTCTCCCCTACCTGGAAGAGCTCTGTATACTTACAACTTTTCCAACTTTTGAAAAATAGCTTGAGAGGTCATTATGAAAAGGAGAAAAACAAAAAGGAAAATGTGGCAGCATGCATTTGACTAGATTGCCTTATGTTAGGAGCTAGAAAAGTCTTTCTGTGGCGACCCAGGCCATTTCCAACAGTTTCCTTTGAAATTACTAATTACGCTCCAAAAAAGAAGCATCACTGGAGCCAGAACCAGCAGCCAATTACCCACGAGGAATCATTCACTGTGTGGGCTGCCTTCTTTCCCTGTTCACATAAATTTCAAAATGCAATTTCTAGAATTATGCTAAATACTTGTAAACAGAGATTGGTTTAATTGCAAGGAGAAACAATTTCAGAGGATAAAAATGAGAGTTGTTTCTCCTTGCTTTGTTGATAACAGAGCAATTCTGTTTGGGTCAGTCTTACAAGTCCCATCAGTCTTCCAGCAGAAGGTATTGATTGCTATGGGGTAGTGGAAAGATCATAGTACTTGGAGCCAGATCATAGTACTTGGGTTCAAGTCTCAGCCCTGGCACTTACTAGGTTGTTCACTTTAGCAAGTCGCTTAGCCTTCCTGAGCCTTAGTGTCCTCGATTTGAAAAAGGGACTGCCACACAGGGTTAGGAGGATTAAGTGGGTAACGTATGTGGGTAAACTGTAAAGTGCTTATTGGAATGTAAGCTCCATGAGGGTTGTTGCTGTTGTTGTTAGTTGCCATTGAATTGATTCTAACTCATGGTGACCTTATGCTTCCCAGTCCTGTGCTGTCTTCATGATCACTGGTATGAGAGTAGTGGCTCTATTTCATTCACTGCTGTCTTCCTCAGTGTTCTGAGTGGTG
>NW_004444746.1:0-1531 GCF_000243295.1 Trichechus manatus latirostris | reverse complement strand
GAATATCTTCTTTGATGAAGTGCCTGTTCATATCCTTTGCCCATTTTTTAATTGGGTTATTTGTCTTTTTGTTGTTGAGGTTTTGCAGTGTCTTGTAGATTTTACAGATTGCCAAACTTTTTCTCCCAGTCTGTATGTTGTCTTTTTACTCTTTCAGCGAAGTCTTTTGATGAGCATAAGTGTTTGATTTTTAGGAGCTCCCAGTTATTTAGTTTCTCTTCTGGGGTCTGTGCATTGTTAGTAATGTTTTGTATTCTGTTTATGTCATGTATTAGGGCTCCTAGCATTGTCCCTATTTTTTCTTCCATGATCTTTGTTGTTTAGATTTTATATTTGGGTCTTTGATCCATTTTGAGTCAGTTTTTGAGTGTGGTGTGAGGTATGGGTCTTGTTTCAATGTTTTGCAGATGGATATCCAGTTATGCCAGCACTATTTGTTAAAGAGACTGTCTTTTCCCCCATTTGATGGACTTTGGTCCTTTGTCAAATATCAGCTGCTCATAGGTGGATGAATTTACATCTGGATTCTCAATTCTGTTCCGTTGGTCTATGTTTCTGTTGTTGTACCAGTACCAGGTTGTTTTGACTACCGTGGTGGTCTAATAGATTCTAAAATCAGGTAGTGTGGGGCCTACCACTTTGTTCTTCTTCTTCAGTAATGCTTTACTTATCAGGGGCCTCTTCCCTTCCTGTATGACATTGGTGATTTATTTCTCCATCTCCTTAAAAAATGCTGGTGGAATTTGGATCGGGACTCCATTGTATCTGTAGATTGCTTTGGGTAGAATTAACATTTTCATAATTCTTCCTATCCATGAGCGAAGTATGTTTTTCCACTTAGGTAGGTCTCTTTTGGTTTCTTGCAGTAGTGTCTTGTAGTTTTCTTTATACAGGTTTTTTATGTCTCTGGTTAGATTTATTCCTAAGTATTTTATCTACTTGGGGGCTATCGTAAATGGTACTGATTTGGTGATTTCCTCTTCGAAGTTCTCTCTGTTGATGTAGAGGAATCCAACTGATTTTTGTATGTTTATCTGGTATCCTGATACTTTGCTGAAATCTTCTATTAGTTTCAGTAGTCTTCTTGTGGATTCTTTCGGGTTTTCTGTGTATAAGATCATATTATCTGCAAATAGAGATACTTTGACTTCATCCCTACAAATCTGGATGCCCTTTGTTTCTTTTTCTAGTCTAATTGCTCTGGCTAGGACCTCCAGCACAATGTTGAATAAGAGTAATGATAAAGGGTATCCTTGTCTGGTTCTGGTTCTGAAGGGGAATGCTTTCAGACTCTCTCAGTTTAGGATGATGCTGGCCTTTGGCTTTGTATAAATGTCCTTTACTATGTTGAGGAATTTGCCTTCTATTCCTATTTTGTTGAGAGTTTTTATCATGAACGTGTCTTGGACTTTGTCAAATGCCTTTTCTGTATCAATTGATAAGATCATGTGGTTCTTGTCTTTTTTTTTTTAATTTATGTGATGGATTACACTGATGGCTTTTCTAATGTTGAACCATCCCTGCATATCTG
>NW_004444745.1:12635-13896 GCF_000243295.1 Trichechus manatus latirostris | reverse complement strand
GTACACAAATGTTCATAGCAGCATTATCCGTAATAGCCAAAACGTGGCCATCAGCTAACGAATGGATAAAATATGGATAAATAAAATGGAATATTGTCCAGTAATAAGAAAGAATGAAGTACTGATACATGCTACAATATGGATGAATCTTGAAAACATTATGTTCAGTGAAAGAAGCCAGACAAAAGAACAGATATTGTATAATTTCATTTATATGAAATGTCCATAGTAAGCAAATCCAGAGAGACAGAAAGTAGATTGTTTGAGATAATTGTAGATTCACATGCAGTTGTAAGAAATAATACAGAGAGCTCAGGTGTATCCTTTACCCAGTTTCCCCCAGTAGGGACATCTTCTAAAACTATAGTGTAATATCAAAACCAAGATATTCACATCAATATAATCAAGACACAGAACATTTTTATCACCACAAGCATTCATCATGCTGCCTTTTTATAGTCACACCCCCTTCCCTCCTGCCCCTCCCCTCCTTAGCCCCTGACAACCCCTAATCTCTATTTCTATAATTTTGTCATTTCAAGAATGTTATATAAATGTAGTCATACAGTATGTAACCTTTTGGGATAGGGTATTTTTCACCCAGCATAATACTCTTGAGATTCATCCAGGTTGTTGTATGTATCAATAGTTTGTTCCTTTTTATTGCTGAGTAGTATTTAATGGTATAGATGCACTACAGTTTTGTTTAACCATTCGGCAGTTGAAGGACATCTGGGTTGTTTCCAGTTTTGGGCTATTACGAATAATACTGCTCTAAATATTTGTGTACAGCTTTTGTGTGAATGTAAGTCTTCATTTCTCTAGAATAAAACCCCAGAAGTGCAATTGTTGGGTCATATGGTTGTTGCACGTTTAACTGTTTAAGAAACTGCCAAAATCTCTTCCAGAATGACGCCCATTTTACATTCCCATCAGCAATGTATGAGTGATCCAGTTTCTCCATATCGTCTCTAGCATTTGGTATGTTTTTGTTGTTGTTAGGTTCCATCCAGTTGGTTTTGACTCATAGCGACCCTGTGTACAACAGAACGAAATACTGCCCAGTTCTGCACCATTCTCACAATCGTTCTGCTTGAGCCCATTGTTGCAGCCACTGTGTCAGTCCATCTCATTAAGGGTCTTCCTCTTTTTCACTGACCCTGTACTTTACCAAGCATGATGTCCTTCTCCAGGGACTGATCCCTCCTGATAACATGTCCAAAGTATGTGAGACATAGTCTTTCCATCCGTGCTTCTAATG
>NW_004444745.1:0-4999 GCF_000243295.1 Trichechus manatus latirostris | reverse complement strand
AGGCTGGTTGGCCCTTTCTTCCATCTACCCATGCTTATATATTACAAATTACAAATATTCCATTAAACTTCTAGCATGTGAAACTAAGGCAACCTTCAGTTTTAGTCATCCATAGGTATGTAATTCTTATTGACTTACTTTAGTAGTGATTTGGGGAAGGTAGAAGTGATTGTCCTGAATCCATAGTTTCCTGTTTAGCTGCCTTTGAGCTCCTCAAGGGCAGACTCTGTGTACTGTCCCCTGGCATAATGCCTGACTCCCAGTGGAAGCCCAGCAGATGCAGGTTTACGAATGGATGAATTCATGAATGTATAGCACCTAGAAACTGTCAGGCCGTGTCCTTGTTTTTGGTTCATAAAATATGCTTATTGTATGACAGGACCGAGTCTTACACACCTTTGTGTCTTTGGGTCCCTACAGGGCCTCGCACAGTGCTTGGCACATTGTCAGTGCCCAGTCGGTGTTGATGGCACTGAATTGAATGGAAGAGAACCTACGAAGGTGCTGCCTCTGGCTGGTGGGGGCTTAGAGGCACCTTGAGGCAACTGACAAGCTGCTCTGGCCAAGGTTGGAGAGGCTGTCCTGTCATAAAGCCCCCTAAGACATGATGTCACACACAGACACCACTCTCCCTGAGAAGGGGGCTTGCGTCCTGGACTCCCAGACTTAGTTGGCTCCCAGGCTTTCAGGCTAAGTTGTGGAGCCTGAGAGGAGGTGGGCAGGCTTCTGGGACACTGGTACTCTACAGAACGCTGACTTCATCAAGGTTGGCGTGTTTGGTAAGCAGGCCCGAAGGCTGCCTCAGTAAACTGCCCAAGCAGGGGCAACTTGTCTTTGCTGCTCCTGCCCGAGCTTTCCTGCCTCCTCTCCTGCTTGGACACCCTTCTCCCCTCTTCTCTTCTCGCTTATGCTCATTGCCCCTCCTCCTTTCCTTCTCCAAATCTCCTCTCAGAAACAGCCTGATAAGGTCATTCACCCTGACTTAAAAATGACCGACGAAGCTTGCTGTTTTATACGGTTAGCAGGATTCACAGAAAGCTAGCAGTAGATTTACTTTTCAACCCTGATCAGGAGTTAAATGTAATTGTTCATCCGTGTGGTTGTTAAGCCTCTGCTGTGCCCCAGGCATGTGGCCAGGCACTGGGGTATGACAATGGGCAGGCCTAACATGGTCCTTCGAGAGCCAGCACTCCAGTCAGGGACAGTATAGCCACGCTCAGAGCACCGAGGAGGGCCAGCCTGAGCTCAGGGTGTCAGGGAAGCCTTCCTGGAGGCAGTGGAGAAGTGTGTTCTAGGCAGAGAACAGCCTGTACAAAGCCCAGAAGTGAGTGTGTCTGAGGTGAAGGTTCAGAGCCTTTGTCATCACTAGTGTATGAGGTGGTGGATGTGTATAAGACTTTCAGAGAGGCTGTACTCCAGAAGAGAGGAGTGCCTAGATGGGACTTTGAGCAACACTGACATTTAGGTTCAGGCAGAGAAGGGCCGTGGGAGGTAGGAGGAAAAGCAGAGTGTGAACAGTCAAACAGCCCAGAGAGGAATTCCCAGGAGGAAGCCTTGAGGAGCTGCAGGGAGCTGAGCCTGGGAATACTGGCGGTCTTTGTGACCAGGAGGCGGCTGGTGACTGTTGTGAGAGGGGTCAGAGGTTTAAGGGACAAACCGATTGCAGTGACCTGAGGAGCAAGAGAGAGGCGAAGAGGAGGCGCAGACCTGGACCGTGGACTGCTCTCAGGGCAGAGTGAAAGGTGGCAGAATTAGGGGAAGGGGTGCTGTGATGGTTTAGATTGTATGTCAACTTGGCTAGGCCATGACTCTCAGTGTTTTGGCAGGTGTATAATGTTGTGATGACTTCCCTGTTGAAATTTGATATGTAATCACCCCCATGATGGAATCTGCTGAGTGGTACTGTTGGGGGCGAGGCCTGTGGTGGCTCACCACCCCCTCAGCTTCATCTCTCTGCCGTCCGTGGGTTACTTCCTTCCTGCTCACCTTGCCAAAGTTTTTGGCTTGTTCCAGACCAGCAGCTATCTCTTGTCGTCTCACCTCAGGTTCTTGGGACTTGAGCTAGCAGCTTACCTGTCGATCTTGGAATTCGTGGATCATCACAGCTAGTCCTGTTCCCTGACCTGGTGATCTTGGGTTTGCCAGCCCCTGCAGCTACGTGAATCAGGAGAAACCTTGCGGTCTTGTCTGCTGATCTTGGAATTCGTCAACCTTCACAGCCTGTGAGCGGGAGCCCTGCTCTGTGACCTACCAACCTTGGGTTTGCCAGCTTCTACAGCTACATGAATTGGGAGAGGCCTCTACCCTGATCCATAGACTTGGGATGTTTTAGCCTACAATTGCGTGAGCTGTTTCCTTGATATAAGTCTGTCTGTATATATGTTTATACGCTTTACTGGTTTTGCTTCTCTAGAGAACCCAGCCTAAGACAGGTGTGGTACCAGAGAGAAGGCTTTTTTTTTTTTTTTTTTTAATGGAAGAGACCAGTGATGTGTCTAAATGCTGATGGGGAGGAGCCAGAAGGGAAGGAGGGCTGAATACACAGGTGAGAGGGGGCCCCAGGCACTCAAGTTGTGTGCACAGGAGGGGCTGGCCTGGGCTGGGGGCAGCCTCCTCCCTCGGAAGAGGCAATGGCCCCTGAGAGGTGGGTTCAGTGGCAGAAACTCCAGGGAGTGCCCTTTCCATGGGATCTCTGTTCTCTGCTGAAAGTGAGGAAGGCAGTGGTAGGGTTGGAGGTTTAAAAGAAAGTCTGAAATTGTCCATGTGGAGAACGCCAGTGGGGACTTGCCAGGCCACACGGAGGGTCCAGCTTACATTGGAGACCTTGACTTTCCTACAGTGCCAGTCTGCGTGGAATTGTGACATGATGCTGGGATTTCAGACCCAGAGGGTATTTTGAGGAGGCTGGGGAACCTCCCCCAGTGCTCCCAAGAATATTCCAAAATGCTGCATAAACCAGCAAACAAAAGTGTTAGTAGTTTTTAATCATTATTAGTCACTATCATAGTTAGCCGCCCACATCTGGGGACATTTTACACCACACATTCAGTACAGCAGACCTTTTTCCCTTTCTCCTTAATCCTACCCCTGCCTATCTTTCCCATCCTGATTCCCTGGCCCCTTCCCCTCCTGCTCTGAGGGCACTGAAACCAGCTTTCTTTTGGGCCTCTGAGGTTGTGGGAGAAATTCCTCAGGGTTTTCCAAACTCCTAGTGCCAGCTCACTGCATGCTGAGTTTGGCTCCAGCTGTGCCCAGGCAGCCGTGCCCTGGCCATTCCCCTACCTGCTCTTGACCCATTGCCATCCCTGCATGCCACTGATGAAGGAAGCACTGGAACCCGGGCCTGTGTGACACTAGGACTGTGGTCCCATCTTTTCTTCCTAGCCTGAAAATGCTGTTTGGTCCATGCTGCCAGAGAGAGAGATAAAGTTCATGTGGGCTCTGCTACCAGGCCCAGTGACTCGGGAGGGGGCTCCACTTAAGCCTGAGTGGAAGGGAAAGTGGGGTTCTCTCCCCTCTTCCCCTGCCTGTTGTGGTACTTCTGGGGTTCAGGGTGGGGGGAAAGAGCAAGTGCTGGAGCAGCAAGAGCTCAGGGTGGAGGCTGGGTCCTGGAAGGTGGGTGCTTGCATGTGTGTGTGAGAGTGTGTGTATGCTACCACCCTGGCAGTGCCAACACACTACGCTTGTCCCAAGGGAGGGGTCCCAGAGGGAGAGGTTGGATCATGGGATAGTCTTTCCAGCCTGGGTTGTGGGACCTGTCAGCCCAGAGTAGGGAGGGCTTTGAAGGGCTGCAGGGAGAAGAGCTAAACCAGCATTAAATGAGCAACTATGAATGCCAAAGTAGGACCTTGAGTACATCCTACCTGAATTTAGAGAATATCTCAAGAATAGATTTGACGTGTTGAACACTAATGACCGAAGACCAGACAAATTGTGGGATGACATCAAGGAATCATACGTGAAGAAACCAAGAGGTCATTTAAAAGACAGGAAAGAAAGAAAAGACCAAAATGGATGTCAGAAGAGATTCTGAAACTTGCTCTTGAACATCGAGTAGCTAAAGCAAAAGGAAGAAATGATAAAGTAAAAAGAAGTAAAAAGAGCTGAACAGAAGATTTCAGAGGGTGGCTCGAGAAGACAAAGTATAGTATTATAATGGCATGTGCAAAGAGCTGGAGATGGAAAACCAAAAGGGAAGAACACGCTTGGGATTTCTCAAGCTGGAAGTACTGAAGAAAAAATCCCAGCCTTGAGTTGCAATAGTGAAGGATTCTGTGGGGAAAATATTAAATGACCCAGGAAGCATCAAAAGAAGAAGGTAGAGTCACTGTACCAAAAAGAATTGGTTGACTTTCATCCATTTCAGTAGGTAACATATGATCAGGAACTGAGGGTAGTGAAGGAAGAAGTCCAAGCTGCACTGAAGGCACTGGTGAAAAACAAGGCTGTAGGAATTGACAGAATACCAACTGAGATGTTTCAACAAATGGATGCGGTGTTGGAAGTGCTCATTCATCTATGCTAAGAAATTTGGAAGACGGCTACCTGGCCAACCAACTGGAAGAGATCCATATTTATGCCTATTCCCAAGAAACGTGATGCAAGTGAATGAGGAAATTATCAAACAATATCATTAATACCACACACAAGTAAAATTTTGCTGAAGATCATTCAAAAGCAGTTGCAGCAGTATATCGACAGGGACCTGCCAGAAATTCAAGCCAGATTCAAAAGAGAACATGGAATGAGGGATATCATTGCTGATGTCGGATGGATCCTGGCTGAAAGCAGAGAATACTAGAAAGATGTTTACTTGTGTTTTCTTGACTGTGCAAAGGAATTTGACTGTGTGGATCATGATAAGTTATGGATAACATTACAAAGAAAAGGAATTCCAGAACACTTAATTGTGCTCATGAAGATCCTGTACATAGAGCAAGAGGCACTCATTCTAACAGAACAAGGGGATACTGCGTGGTTTAAAGTCAGGAAAGGTGTG
>NW_004444744.1:13005-14075 GCF_000243295.1 Trichechus manatus latirostris | reverse complement strand
GGTTAAGAGCTACAGCTGCTAACCAAAAGATCAGCAGTTCAAATCCACCAGCTGCTCCTTGGAAACCCTATGGGGCACTTCTACCCTGTCCTATAGGGTCGCTAGGAGTCGGAATCCACGCAACGGGCACTCTCTCTTTTATTTTATTGTGGTAAAATATAACAAAACATTTGGTGTTTTAACTGCGTTTATGTGTACGATTTGGTGGCCTTAACTACATTCACCATGTTGGATCTGCACTTTCTTCATCTGAGATGCCTCCAGCCCCCCTTGGCCTGCTATTGTCTGGGGCCCAACCAACAACAAAAAAAATGAAGCCCATTGCCATAGAGTCTGTTCTGAGTCACAATGAGCTCCTGTGTTACAGAGTAGAGCTGTGCTCCCTAGGGGTTTCTTTTGACTTTATGGTACAAGTGGTTCAGCACCCGACTCTAACCGAAAGGTCAGCAGTTTGATCCCACCCAGAGGCTCCTCGGGAGAAAGACCTGGAGATCTGCTTCCGTAAAGATTACAGCCAAGAAAATCCTATGGGGCAATTCTGCTCTGTCACATGGGGTCACTATGAGTCTGAATCAGCTCGATGGCACCCAGCAACAATCTTTACAGAAGCAGATTGCCAGGTATTTCTCCCGCAGAGCCTCTGGGTGGGTTCAAACTGCCAACCTTTGGGTTAGTAGTTGACTGCAAACTGTTTGCGCCACCCAGGGAGTCTGGGACCCAGTCCTCTGAAATTCCTTTGGGCTCCATTTGTCCCCTCAGTCAGTCTGCAGCCAGCTTCTCTCGCTGCTGGGGCTCCCGTTCAACAGGTTACTCACATAACACTTTATCTAGTTTCATGTAGAGTGGACTGGAAATAGTCATTCTAGAATAAGCAAACCTCCTCCTGCCCCCCCGCCCCCACCATGGGGGTGGGTCTGTCCTCTCTGGAGAGAGGCTGCTTTGATCTTAGGGGTTTGAGCTAACCTCTGCCGTGTGGGGAGAGACTGCCCTGAGTGAAGTGGGGTCCAGTGGTTGTTCCCTCGTCCCCCAAAGACACGGGTTGTTGTTGTTAGCTGCCGTTGAGCCAGCCC
>NW_004444744.1:6091-7789 GCF_000243295.1 Trichechus manatus latirostris | reverse complement strand
AAGCAAGCAGGCAGCAGTGAATGAAATGCCAGGTTGTGGACATGACGGGCGGGGGTGGGGGGAGCAGGGAGGGGCGAGCCAGCCGAGCAATCAAACGGGGAGAGATAAGCGAGGCCCTGACCCATCTCCACTTTTTCCAGCAAAGCTTACCCAACCTCAAAACTGCTTCCCCCGGGCAAGGCAGTGGGGAGCTCAGACTGGCTGTGTTGCTGTTGTCTTCCTACACACAGCTTCTCTGCCTCCCCCATTGCTTCTCTCGATTCCGCTCTCCATGTATGCATTCGTAGGAGGCAGCCTGGGATGCTGAAAAGAGCATGGTCTTTAAAGTTGGCTACACCTGGGCTAGAATCCTGTGGCCACTGCTTACCAGCTCTGTGGCCTTGGACAAGTCGCTTAACCTCTCTTGGAGCCTCAGTTTGCTTATCTGTAGAATGGGGTTATACCCATCTCACAGGGTTGTGAAAATGAAACAAGCTCACAGTTATTAAATGTGGGCACATTTTAAAAAACAAAACTAACAGTTGCCTGCCAAGTTGATCCCAGCTCATGATGGCACCTCTGGGTAGGTTCGAACCACCAACCCTTTGGTTAGTAGTTGAGCACTTAACCATTTGTTGTACGTAGGGACTCCTCCTGACACATAGTAGATACCAATAAATATTAAAGAATTTTAGAAGTGACCTCTTATCTACCCAAATAAACAGGAGGAATGTGATTGATAATTTTAAAAATCCTGGTGGACTTGGTAGGTTTTTTTTTTTTTTTAATATTTGAAAATAATCATTTATTCATTAAATAACTTATTAAGCATCTACTGTGTGCGAAGTACTGAGCCAGGTGCTGGATCTTTCCTGGAGTTTATGATTAGAGTGAAAGAGGTTGGCTGTGCATTCTCTGAGCACATAGCATCTGAAAGACAAGGAGAGAGGCCCCAAAGAGGGCTAACAGCAGAGGGAGGGTGTTCCGAGGTCAACCCTGTAAGTAGCTCTTATGTGGATTTCTGAGAAGTGGCTGGCCCCGAGAGGAAGGCCTGCCTTGGGAAGGCTCTGTCTGGGGCGTGTGCAGCGAGACACGTGCCCGTCTCCTCGGAAATGGTGCGTCTGTTTTTAGAACTGGACAGGGGATTGGAAGAGCCAGTGGATGGTCCCTCCTCCATGTCCAGAAGCTGCTGAGGCTTGAGGGGATAACCAGCACCCACCCAGCCATCAGTCACAGTAGGAGCAGAAACACCTGCCCTACCTGGACATCTGAATAGATCCCAGCTCCCTTAGTGGTGCTGGGGGTGGGGGGGATGCAGAGGCCAGGGGGAGCTGGGAAACTTGGCTTCTGTCTCTGCCAGCAGATGGACTTCTGCCTGCAGCAGAAGTGCCTGTTCTCTCAGCCTCCCCGCAGCCTCCTCCAAGACGGCGCGACAGAGAAGGCGAGAGGGCTGGGCCCTGCAGCACGTCTGGCCCGCTGTTTCCCCACCCTTTTCATTCCCATCAGAGCACACAGAGACAGTGATAATGGCTCAGGAACACCGAAGGATCCAAGGGCTAAGGGGAGTCAACATCACAGCACACCTGTATCCCCTCCATGCCTTCCCAACATCAGCTGGGATGCTCTGACTTAGCCAGTTCCCCCAGCCTGTTTCATCCATGAGAAACCTGAGGTCCAGGGAGAGGAAAGGACTTGCCCAAGATCATACAGCTTGTTGGT
>NW_004444744.1:3439-4884 GCF_000243295.1 Trichechus manatus latirostris | reverse complement strand
AAACAAAAAACAAAAAACACCTCCCTCAACCCAACTCCACTTCCTGCTACCACCCTGTCTCTTTTCTCCTTCCCAGCCAAATTTCTTGAAAGAGTTGGCTACACCAGCTCTCTCCATTTCTGCACCTCCCACTTGTTCTACCACCCCACTTCAGTCTGGCTTCCTCCCCCATCTACTGGAACTGCTCTCCATGTCGCTAAATCCAGAGAACATTTTTTAGTTCCCAAAAGCATTGTTCACTCCTTTCATACTTTCTTTTCCTTTGGCTTCTCTGACCCCGTATTCCTTGCTGTTCTTGTCACTCCCAAGTTGTCTTTGCTGACTCATCCTCCTCTTTTTAATCTTTAAATGTTGGCATTCCTTATGGTCCAGTTTAAGGTCTTCTCTTCTGACCAGACAGTTTCTCTCTAGGTCATCTCAACCACGGGAATGGGTTCCCTTACCATCCACATGTAGATGACCCTCACATTTGTATGTCTAGCCTGCATCTTCTCATCTGAGCTCCATAAACAAGTTAGCATAACAAGCTGGATGTCTCAAGAAATCTCAGACTTTGCTTATCTAATGCCAGAGTCGTGGTTCTTCTCCCAGATTTTGCTACTGCCACCCCTGCCTCCAGTGATGTCTGTCTTTGTTATTGGTACCACCTCACACCAGTTCTGCATGCTGTCAACTGGGAGTCCTTGTTGACTCTTCTCTTTCCTTTATCCCCTTATATCTAGTTCATCACCAAGTCTTGTCTCATCTGCCTCTTAAATAGCGCTCAGATCATACACCTTTCCCCTCTTCACAGTCTCCACTTTAGTCCAGGCTGCCCTCGTCTCCCTTCTGGACCACTGGAATCACCTTCTAACTGGTATGCCCACAAACACCCTTGCACCACCAATGCAGTCTCTGAATTGCTGCTAGAACAATCTTTTTAAGGGTACAGATCTGACCCTGTCACATTCCCCTACACCCTCAAGCCCTCCTGTGGTTCCCAGTGCTCTGTAGGGTGACCAGCGGCTGACAGCCCTTTAGAACCTGGCCTGTGTTTGCCTCTGCGTCTCCTGCCTCCCGCCCTCTGTCTCATACTCAATACTGCATGTTGGCTTCTTCTAATTCCTTGACTGCTACTCGCCTTTTGGCCTTCACATGTGCTGTTCCTGTGCCTGATTACTCTTCCCACTCCAGACTCCCTTCTCTTCCCCAAATCCTAGTTATCTTCAGATCTCAGCTCAAATAGCCCTTCCTTCAAAAAACTTTCTTATACCTCCAGAATGTCATCGGGTCCCTGTTAAACACTCTCATAATGCCCTTTTTGCTTCCTCCAAACACTCATCATGGTATCTAATTACGTAAGTGGATGCTTATTAATAAATGTCTCTCCCACTAGGCTGTGAACCCCATGATGGCAGAGACCCTATCTGTTCAGCTCACCGTTGTACAAATGGTGTCTGACACAC
>NW_004444744.1:0-1181 GCF_000243295.1 Trichechus manatus latirostris | reverse complement strand
AGTATAGAGTGTGTCCTAAACCTGATCACTTCTGAGTGACAAGGAGCAGCAGAGCAGAGACAGAGAGACAAACAGGGGAAGATAGATGTCACATGAAGATCACCAAGGAAGGGATGAAATCCAAGACTACAGAAGCTGAAGGAGACAAGGCTCTTACCCCAGAGCTGACAGCCTTCCCCTAGAGCTGGTTCCCTGAATTCAGGCTTTTAGCCTCCTGATCTGTGAGAAAATAAATTTCTGTTCTTTAAGGCCACCCACTTGTGGCATTTCTGTTACAGCCTCACTAGGGAACTAAAACAGGGATGGATTACCCGATAAGCAAGGTATGCATGAGCTTACTTGTGTTTACTTACTCATCTGTAGTGCACAATTTCACGTGGGTTTCACATCTTTGGTCAAAGACGTCAAAGATGTGGTGAAACCTACGTGAAATTGTGCGCTACAGATGAGTAAGTAAGCACAAGTAAGCCCATGCATACCTTGCTTACTTACTGTAAGCCTGTGGGTACCTTGCTTACTGGTTAATCTGCCGCTGGGAGGGACAGATAAAAAGGATAAGACTATGTGGTCCCTGCCCTCAAGGAGCTGCTAATGGTGTTGACCCACCCTGAAAGCAGTTCAGAATAATTAAATCCAAACTGAATCGTACTGGCCTAAATCCAGTGTAGATCATGGAGGAGAGAGACCAGGTTAACTGGAATGACTAGAGGTGGTAAGGCTCACGCTGGATATTGGAGAATAGGCCAACGAAGTGCTTCTCAGTGTGGTGCCACATGGACTTGGAGACTCCAGGAGGACATGTTATAGCCAAGTAAGAATAGATCTAGTATGAAGCTCACCAAAACCTTTAAAACTCAAAGTCATTTTGGCCTTTGGCAGGCCATTTAGGATTGTGCCCTAAGGCCCTTGGGAATGCGTGATCGCTCTCTGTTGTTAGGGTCGCTTCAAAGGAGGAGTTTAGAATGATAGTAGGGGAGACAGGATGGACTGTTGGGGAGAACAGCTAGTTAGGAAGTGGGGGCCAATATTGGGGTAGAGGGTGTACCATGTCTGATTTAGGACCAGTGTTCTAAGGACTAAAGTGGAAGTTTGTTAGTTTGGGGGACTGAGGAAAAGGAGAGATTAGAGCTAGAGATTGAGGGTCACTGGGATAGAGCTGGCAGTGTAACCCAAGAAACGAC
>NW_004444743.1:12719-14079 GCF_000243295.1 Trichechus manatus latirostris | reverse complement strand
TGTGTATATATATACATCCATATGTGTAGAAAGAAAAGCTAATAATAAGTAAAACCTATAGTAGAGATTCTGAGTCGGAAGCGACTCAATGGCAACTGGTTTGCTGTTTTTTTTTTTTAATAGTAGAGATTAGGTTAACATTTAAAACACAGATGTGAGAAAAATAAAATCAGGTTTAGCCTGGATCCATCTCTCCTGCAGTTATTTTTTTTATTATCAGATAAACAGCTTGGTAAAACCCCATGGTACAAGAGGTTTAATAATAATCATAAAATATTGACTACTTCTTTCTGGCTATTCTCCATACTCCTGCTGATGTTATTGCAATCACTTTCTGCAGTAATTAATGTTTTCTAAATTCATAAATGTCCTTTCAGTGTACAAATTTTTTTTACATTATTTTCCCAGTTTTCCCTTTCTGCTTCCTCTTATCTTAATTGAATTTTGCAACCCAGTAAGGTAAGTGATTAGACAAATAACACTGAATATATCAATCAGTCATAGACATAAGACCCAAACTTATACCACAGAATCACTTATTTAAAAGGACTTGAATTGATTTTTATTTCAGCCTTTCCTTCTTGTTGTGTTAAATACCTAAGCTCTCCAAGATTTCCAAAGAAGAAGACATTCATTCATTCATTCTTTCCTTTATCCATTCATTCATTCACTGTTTGAGTGCTTACTAGGTGCTAGGCCTTATTCTGCGTGTTGAGTATTCATTATTACTCAATTAGTATTTATTATTTTTTCATACTTGAATTGACCTTGCCTAAGGTTCTCGGAGCTTAGCACATCCGCCTGGAACTCCCACTCCTCACTATAACAACGAATATTGTGAATTCCCGAGAAGATCGTGATTGTGTTTGAATGAAGCATCCTGTCTGCCTAATTATATCGTGACTATCACTAGTATCAACGCTAGTGACCTTTCCTAGTGTTAAATGTTCTACTTCCAGATACCAGCTTACTTCCTATAATTGAAGTCCTTTTACCTTTAGGTGCTTCCATAAAGACAGCTGGAGTTTTCTGATAAGAGCAGATTTGTATTTTGCCTTTCTAGGCTAGACAAAAGGAGCCCTCGTGGTGCAATGGTTAAGCGCTCATCTGCTAACCAGAAGGTTGGCAGTTAGAACCCACCAACTGCTCTCCGGAAGAAAAGACCTGGTGATCTGCTCCCATAAAGATGAAAGCTTAGAAAACCCTATGGGGCAGTTCTACTCTTTCCTATAGGCTCATTAAGAGTTGAAATCAACTTAATGCACAGCACTACAACAGGCTGAACAAGACCAATACATTGACATTTTCTCACAGATCCCGCTTTCCTCCATCTTTGGTAACAATGAATATTTTGCTATCC
>NW_004444743.1:9677-11204 GCF_000243295.1 Trichechus manatus latirostris | reverse complement strand
AACATGTCTTCTCTAGTATCTCTACCACAGTTGGTCATGGGTTAGAAGGAGCCCTTGGGAAATGTGGCCTTGGCACAAACGCAATGATGTTTTCAGAGCACAGGAGCTGGGGCCCTTGGTTAATTGTATTCCCTATAGTTCAATGTCTGTGAGGTGCATTCTATGGCTGACACAGAGAGGCAAATTGTTGTTAAAATTAGAGTCAGTTGTTAGGAAGTTTATTAGATTTATCTCTAATCCCATAGGGGGAAAACAGACATAAATATGAATGGGATCAGCAATCAATGAAAGAAAAGGATAATTTAAGAAGCACAAAAACTTGCTCCTAAAATACATTAGGATGGGCTAGGTTAGGCTATGATAACAAACAACCCCCACATCTCACTGGTTTAAAACAACAAAGGTTGGTATTCTTGCTCATACCACCTGCCCAAGGTAGATTGGAAGAGGATTCTGTTCATACTGGCACCTCAGGAAGTCCAACTAATTGTTGCTCCATTATCTAAAGATGTCAACCCACAGTTCTTCTGCAACAACATGTTAGAAAAAGAGGTTATAGATTTAAGTTTAGGTGAATGTTTTGACTCAAAAGTTATAAATATCACTTATAGTCACACTTTATTGGAGAGAACTAGTCACATAGCCGTGCAGAGAATTGGAATCTTCCATGTATTTGGAAGTTGAAGATAACAGATATCCATGGATAGAGTTGTTTACCAGAAGAAGACTTCTTGCAAACACTAGCATTTTGTTTATAATGGCTGAATACATCATCCTTACCAAACAAAAAAAACCGAACCCATTGTTGTTGAGTCGATTGTGACTCATGGTGACCCTATAGGACAGAGTAGAACTGTCCCATAGGGTTTCCAATGAGTGCCTGGTGGATTCGAACTGCTGACCTTTTGGTTAGCAGCGGAACTCTTAACCACCACGCCAGCAGGGTTTCCACATCATCCTTAGGGGTCATGAAAAGGAGCCTTGGTAGCATAATATTCAAGTGCTCAGCTGCTAACTGAAAGGTCAGTGGTTCAAACCCACCAGGTGCTCTGCAGGAGAAAGACCTGGCAATCTGCTCCTGTAAAGATTTCAGCCTAGGAAACCCTATGGGGCAGTTCTATTCTGTCCTAGAGGGTCGCTGTAAGTCAGAATCAACCCAATGAGACACAACAACAAAGGTCATAGAATTCAGAAATCTGCTGTGGCTGACAGAGAATCTGTGTTCTGACGCTTTTTACAATTTTTGAAGGCCGTGAGATGAGGTGGATCGGGCTTAAACAAGGAGTCAAGAAGTCTGTTACTATAAAAATAGGGTCTTTCTCTGAACTGCATAATTTTGGACATACACCTTATCTTTCTGGGCCCTGTTTTCTCATCTGAAAAATGAAAGGATGAAATTAAATATCTAATACATATTCAAAAATTAAGTTAGTTCTGATAATAACAGCAATAATAGTAGCAATAGAAATAGGATGCCATCTAGCATATGTACAGCAATATTTTGAGGAAAGATCTTCATTTTCACTT
>NW_004444743.1:5969-7425 GCF_000243295.1 Trichechus manatus latirostris | reverse complement strand
CCAATTTTTGTCTACATGTTGCTGTAAAAACTACCTCTTGGGGGGAGGGTGTGGTTGGCAAACAAATTTAGAAGGCATGTGCTATTTGCGTAAAAATAAGTTACTCTGTTTCACTAATCAATTAATAATGATACAATGCAATAATCTATAAAGTGTCCTCTAACAAGTATAGTTTTAAAAGTAGTGAAATCCATTAACAGTTTTCCACCCTGCTGTTTCTGATAAACTCAGCAGTTTGTCCATCAGACAGAGGCTAAGATGGTAGAAATTCTACAGTTGCCTTAAGTGTTAACTCAGGTCCAATTCTCTTCTGCCCCTTTTAATCACAATAACATTAAGCTTCAATTGTCTAGCATTGAATCATTTTTGCAACATTTCCACACATGTGACTTCCAAGCCTCACAACTGCTCTGTGAAGTAGGCGTCTTTCTCTCATTGTACAAATTAGGAAATGGTGGCTCAGAGAAGTGGTGAGAAGTCTAAGGTCAAGACAGTGGCAGAGTTGGAACTGGAGTTCATGTCTTGTGATGCAAAATCCACTGCTGTTTCCAAGAAGTACTATGTCAGCTTGGGGTTTCTTAGTGGAATATATCCAGGCTATGCATCAAACTTTCCTAACCAAGAAACAAACTAAGTAGCATATTCGTAACTGATCTTGCATCCTGGCTTTTGTGTTTGTGAGGAAAGGTAAGTGATATCACCTTTAGTGCTGATCACAAGCTGAATTCTGTGTTTGACATAGAAAGTAATCTCCACAGAACTTCTCAAAAATATAATTGTGATCCCTTGGAGCATAATTATATTTTAGAGGCTTTCTGAATGTTTCTCCCAAAGGAATATTAATGAGTGGCACAAGAATGCCTTTCAGTCACATACATAGATTTCCAAATAATTTGCCCTTTTAAGGATCAGTTTTGGGTTAGAGAAAATTGGAATGGAGTGAAAAGGAGATTCAGAAATATTCAGGGAGTAAGTACCAGGACTCTTCATTTAATTTCATTCTGGAGTCATCAGGAAGTAGCAAAATAAACATCTGGACCCCTGTAGTCCATTCTTTGGTTTACAGTTGACAATCTAGTACTTGACCTTGCTCACAGCAAGCTCACATCCTGGTCCATGACTCACTGGCCTTCATTTCAGAGTAGTTCTTTTTCCATAAACAGCAAATAAAAAATTACATATGCGGGGTTCACCATCATAAAATCACATTCAGGAGGTGGAGCAAGATAGCAAAGTGAGTGGATGCTCCCATCTACTACCCCAGCAACTAACTCACTAAACAACAAATAAAAACAAGCACAGACTGAGATCTCAGAATTCTGGGAACTCTGGACAGCAGCTGATGAATCGGATAATCAGGTTAAGTCCAGAATTTAGAGAGGAGGAATGAGGTCAACTCAGAAACTGAGAGATCCTACCCAGTAACAACGGGTACACTCTTCATCACAGTCATTTT
>NW_004444743.1:0-2071 GCF_000243295.1 Trichechus manatus latirostris | reverse complement strand
GCAAAGATGTCACTTTAAGGACTAAGGTGCACCTGACCGAAAGCCATGGTGTTTTCAATTGTCTCATATGCATGTGAAAGCTGGGCAATGACTAAGGAAGACTGAAGAAGAATTGATGCCTTCGATTTATGGTGTTGGCAAAGAATATTGAGCATACCAAGGACTGCCTGAAGAACGAACAAATATGTTTTGGAAGAAGTATAGTTAGAGTGCTCATTGGAAGCGAGGATGGCGAGACTTCATCTCACATACTTTGGACGTGTTATCAGGAGGGTCTAGTCCCTGGAGAAGGACATCATGCTTGGTAGGGGGTCAGCAAAAAAGAGGAAGATCCTCAGATAGATGTATTGACACAGTGGCTGCAACAATGGGCTCAAGAATAACAACGATCATGAGAATGGTACAGGACTGGCAGTGTTTCGTTCTGTTGTACATAGGGTAGCTACAGGTTGGAACCGACTCAACAGCACCTAACCACAATAACAACATGTGCATTGCAGCTTTATTCACAATAGAAAAACAATGGAAACAATAGAAGTGCCCATCAGCAGTGGAATAGATAAGCAAATTGTGGTACATATATACTATGGGGTCTTTGGCTGGTCTCTCTAGAGAATCAAAATCAGTGAAGCATATTTATATATAGGTATATGTGTGTGTGTGTATATATATACGTAGGTATACATGTATATATATACATGAGGGATTTATATCAAGTTGTAGAGGCTGGAAAGTACCAAGTCCATGGGTAGGCATCAGACTGGAGGCTTCTCCTGAGTCAGGTAACTTCAGGGGCTGACAAAGCAAAGATCGGCAGGTCACACGGTAGGATGCTGGCTCAAGTCCCAAGAACTGGAGGTCAGATGATGATGAACTAGATGCAGGACCCAAAGTGCGAAAAAGCCAGCAAGCTTTGCCAGAAAGTTCATATATATTGGATGCAGATGACGGCCCCAAGGAAATTCCCTTTCAACTGATTGACAGCTCACAGCAGATCTCATCATGGAAGTGATTACATCATTACATAACTGCCAAACCACTGAGAATCATGGCCCAGCCACGTTGAAACACAACCTTAACCATTACAATCCACCCCTTGTCAACTTGGCACCTGTACACATCTCCTTAAACCATACATAATCTCTAAATAAAGACAATTATAAAGTCATATTTGTGCCTAACATGATACAACTAACATGCATACGACTGAAAAAATGAGCCCTGTTTACATCTTATATTTTATAAGCGAAGAAAACAAAAATATTTGATGCACATATACAAGGAAGAAATACTCATAACAATTACAGTCCTTGTTTCTGCAATTGTTCACATAGTCATAGCTGGTATTTAGAACTACCTTCTTCCACTACTCAATCGGCATTCCATTTACCCTCATCAAGCACTTCAGCTGGTCATGGTTCTTTGCCTGGTGGGGTGACCCCAACCTTCATTCCTGAAGGGCCTGTGCTGTAAGTAGTCATGTAAAAATCGGGTTACTGTAGTTTTCCACTGACTTTAATCACAGGGCATGGTAGTACTAAGAGACGTCCTAAGGGATCTCCTGTATTCCATACATACTCTTCTTTACCGCCATTATGTAATATCAATCTGATTTCCTTTTGGCAATCATGATCAATCACATCACCTGTACAGTAATTCCTTTCTTTGCCTGTTGATCCACAGGCATGAGGAGCCCAAACTGGCCAGGTGGTATTCTTAATTTCCAGTTCTGTGGAGTCACTGCTGTGTCTCCTGGTGGAAACATTCCTCTCTTTGGAACTAAGACCTCTAGGCCCGCAGAGCATAGGGTAGTGGAGGCAGGAAGAAAAATTTTGTGAGTGGGTCACTAAGGATAATAATGAGTGGTGTCACTCACATTTCCACCCGTTGATTCCTGAGCCCATAAATCCTGGCTATGGGAGAAACAGCACCATATACTGGACTATAAGTTTAGAGCATACACAGCCTCCTGGACAACACTGACCCAACCCTGCAAGGTGTTACCACCTAGCTGACACCATAATTGTGTCTTTAGAAGGTCATTCCATTGTTCTATCAAGCTAGCTGCTTT
>NW_004444742.1:10718-14139 GCF_000243295.1 Trichechus manatus latirostris | reverse complement strand
GGTGTTCGGCTGAGTTCTTTATCTCTTCATTTGATGTTCTAGGGTTTCAGGATTGTTGATTCTCTGTTTGGCTTAGTTTTTCGGATCTTTGTTATGGAGGGACGGCGTGGTGCTTCTGCCTAGACCGCCATCTTGCCGGAGTCCCTGAAGGTGGTAGTATTTTTATGGACAATTCTCAGAGTCATTTTATAGTACAATTTCAGTTATTAGGATTCTGTCTAATATTGTTTATGGACTGTTTTATTGAATGCTTCTCTTTCTATATAATGATGAATCTGTCACAGTTTTTTTTTTTCAGTCCCCATATTCTGTATGTACTGTTGAGGTAAGGATGGTAGTTGGTGGTGTCATTTATTGAAACTCTGGAGGATGAGCAGATTTGTGTAGGAGAAATAGCTAATTCCTTTTTATATTGGTTATTTTTGAGAGACATTGAGATAACTAAGTGGAAATGTCAAGTAAGAAGTTGGATATATGGATTGGGAACTCAGAAGAGTAGTCTCTGAGTGAATGTGAGTCATGTCAGTAAATGAGATGCCTGGGGATAGAATGTGCAATGAGATGAGAAGATAAACCAAGTCCACTACCTGAGAATCTACAGTGTTTCAAGGAGACTGAAAAAGACCAGTCAAAGAAATTGGAGTAAAAGAAAATTAGAGTGTGATATCACAGGAACCAAGAGATTCAAATGAGAGAGTTGTCAACTGGGAAATGCTGCAGACAGATCAATGAGGGCTGATGCATCCGTTAGCAAAATAGACATCATTGGTGACTTTACTTGGTTCTCATTGAATTTTTTAGAAGAAGGATGCTGTTGTCATGTGCCATCATGTTGGTTCCGACTCATAACGACCCTGTGCACAACAGAACAAAAACAATGCCCAGTCTTGCGCCATCCTCACAGTCGTTGTTAAGCTTGAGCCCATTGTTGCAGCCACTGTGTCAGTCCATCTTGTTGAGGGTCTTCCTCTTTCTCGCTGACCCTCTACTTTGCCAAGCATGATATCCTTCTCCAGGGACCAATCTCTTCTGATAACATGTCTAAAGTATGTGAGACGTAGTCTTGTCATCTTTGCTTCTAAGGAGCATCCTGGTTGTACTTCTTCCAAGTCAGAATTGTTCGTTCTTTTGGCAGTTCATGGTATATTCAGTATTCTCCAATACCACAATTCAAAGGCATCAATTCTTCTGTGGTCTTCCTTATTCATCATCTAGCTTTCACATGCGTATGAGGCTGTAGAAAACACCATGGTTTGGGTCAGGCATACCTTAGTCTTCAAGGTGACATCTTTGCTTTTCAACACTTTAAAGAGGTCTTTTGCAGAAGATTTGCCCCATGCAATGCATCTTTTTATTCTTTTTTTTACTGTGCCCTAAGTGAAAGTTTACAATTCAAGTCAGTCTCTCATACAAAAATTCATACACACATTGTTATGTGGCCCTAGTTGCTCACCCAATACTGTGACAGCACATTCCTCCCCTCCATACCGGATTTCCCGTGTCCATTCAACCAGCTCCTGTCCCTTTCTGCCCTCTCATCTCACCTCTGGACAGAAGCTGCCCATTAAGTCTCATGTATCTACTTGAGCCAAGAAGCACACTCCTCACAAGTATCATTTCATGCTCCATGTCCAGTCTAATCTTTGTCCAACGAGTTGGCCTCAGGAATGGTTTCAGTTGTGGACTAACAGAGAGTCTGGGGGCCATGTCTTCTGGTCCCTCCAGTCTCAGTCAAACCATTAAGTCTGATATTTTTGCTAGAAATTGAGTTCTGTACCCCACTTCTCTCCTGTTCCATCAGGGACTCTCTGTTATGTTCCCTGTCAGGGCCATCATTGGTGGTAGCCAGGCACCATCTAGTTCTTCTGGTCTCGGTCTGATGGAGTCTTTGGTTTATGTGGCCCTTTCTGTCTCTTGGACTAATATTTTTCTCATGTCTTTGGTATACTTCATTCTTCTTTGCTCCAGGTGGGTTGGGACCAATCGAAGCATCTTAGATGGTCTCTCACCAGCTTTTAAGACCCCAGACGTCACTCACCAAAGTGGGATGCAGAACATTTTCTTAATAAACTTTGTTATGCCAATTGACCTACATGTCCCCTGAAACCATGGTCCCCAGACTCCCACCCCTGGTCCTCTGTCGCTTGAAGTGTTTAGTTGTATTCAAAAAACTTCTTACCTTTTGGTTTAGTTCAGTTGTGCTGACTTCCCCTGTATTGTGTGTTGTCTTTCCCTTCACCTAAGATAATTGTTGTCTACTATCTAGTATAGTGAATATTCCTCTCCCTCCATCCCCATCCTCATAACCATCAAAGAATATTTTCTTCTGTGTTTAAACCTTTTCTTGAGTTCTTACAATACTGGTCTTATACAATATTTGTCCTTTTCCGACCAACTAAATTCATTCAGCATAATGCCTTCTAGATTCTTCCATGTTATGATACGTTTCATGGATTCATCATTGTTCTTTATCGTCGAGTAGGGTTCCATTGTGTGAATATACCAAAATTTGTTTATCCATTCATCTCTTGATGGGCACCTAGGCTGTTTCCGTCTTTTTGCTATCGTAAACAGTGCTGCAGTGAACATGGGTGTGCATGTATCTATTCATGTGCTGGCGCTAATTTCTCTATGATATATTCCAAGGAGTGGGATTGCTGGATTCTATGGTATTTCTATTTCTAGCTTTTTAAGGACGCGCCAAATCGATTTCCAAAGTGGTTGTACCATTTTACATTCCCACCAACAGTGTATAAGTGTTCAAGTTTCTCCACAACCTCTCCAA
This sequence comes from Trichechus manatus latirostris, assembly GCF_000243295.1. Taxonomy (NCBI): domain Eukaryota; kingdom Metazoa; phylum Chordata; class Mammalia; order Sirenia; family Trichechidae; genus Trichechus; species Trichechus manatus. The sequence goes on along the minus strand of NW_004444742.1, from coordinate 11,354 downwards.
CATTTATTTTTTGTGTTTTTTGGATTAATGCTAGCCTTGTTAGGGTGCGATGGTATCTCATTGTAGTTTTATGATTTGCATTTCTCTAATGGCTAATGATCGTGAGCATTTCTTCATGTGTCTGTTAGCTGCCTGAATGTCTCCTTTGACGAAATGCCTGTTCATATCCTTTGCCCATTTTTTATTTGGGTTATTTGTCTTTTTGTTGTTGAGGTTTTGCAGTATCTTGTAGATTTTAGAGATTAGACGATGATCGGATTTGTCGTAGCCAAAAAATTTTCCCCAGTCTGTAGGTTGTGTTTTTACTCTTTTGGTGAAGTCTTTTGATGAGCATAAGTGTTTGATTTTTAGGAGCTCCCATCTAATTTCTCTTCCGATGTTTGTGCATTGTTACTTATGGTTTGTATTCTATTTATGCCATGTACTAGGGCTCCTCGCATTGTCCCTATTTTTTCTTCCATGATCTTTATCGTTTTCGATTTTATATTTAATTCTTTGATCCATTTTGAGTTAGTTTTTGTACATGGTGTGAGATATGGGTCTTGTTTCAGTTTTTTGCATATAGATATCCAGTTACGCCAGCACAATTTGTTAAAGAGACTGTCTTCCCCAATTAATGGACTTTGGGCCTTTGTC
>NW_004444742.1:6512-9206 GCF_000243295.1 Trichechus manatus latirostris | reverse complement strand
TGATATCACCCATCTCATTTCTTATACGGGTTATTTTCTTCCTGTCCTATTTTTCTTTTATAACTTTCGCCAGTGGTTCATCAATTTTGATGATCTTTTCCAAGAACCAGCTTTTGGTCTTGTTAACTCTTTCAATTGTTTTTCTATTCTCTATTTCATTTAATTCTGCTCTAATTCTTATTTCCTGTCTTCTGACGCCCGAAGGCTTCTTTTGCTGCTCTCTTACTAGTTGTTCAAGTTGTAGGGTTAATATTTTGATTTTGACTCTTTCTTCTTTTTGAATGTGTGCATTTATGAATTTATTTCTGTAAACTGACCTCTGACCACTGCTTTTGCTGTGTCCCAAGGGTTCTGGTACGATGTGTTTTCATTCTCATTTGATTCTGTGAATTTCTTTATTCTGTCCTTAATTTCTTCTATAACCCGTTAGTTTTTGATCAAGGTGTTGTTCAGTTTCCATGTGTTTGATTTTTTTGTTGCGGTTGCTTTTTCTGTTACTGATTTCTACTTTTATGGCGTTTTGGTGAGAAAAGATGGTTTGTAGTATTTTGATGCTTTGGGTTCTGTTAAGGCTTTCTTTATGGCCTAATATGTGGTCTATTCTGGAGAATGATCCTTGTGTGTTGTAAAAGAAAGTATACTTGGCTACTATTGGTTGGAGTGTTCTGTATATGTCTATGAGATCAGGTTGGTTGATTGTGGCACTTAGATCTTCCGTGTCTTTGTGGAGCTTTTTTCTGGATGTTGTGTCCTTACTGAAGGTTGTATGTTGAAGTCTCCCACTGGTATCGTAGAGCTCTCTGTCTTTTCAATGGTGTTAGAGGTTTTTTTTAAATGTATTTTGGAGCCCTGTTGTTAGGTGTGTGTTAATGTTTATTATGGTTATGTTCTCCTGGTGTATTGACCCTTTAATCATTATATAGTGTCTTTCCTTATCCTTTGTGGTGGATGTTACTTTAAGGTCTATTTTGTCAGAGATTAATATTGCCACTCCTGCTCTTTTTTGATTGTTGTTTGCTTGATATATTTTTTCCATCCTTTGTGTTTTACTTTGTGTGTGTCTTTCTGTCTAATATGTGTCTTTTGTAGGCAGCATATAGATGAATCATTTTTTTTTATCCTTTCTGCCACCCTCTGTCTCATTATAGGTACATTTAGTCCATTTACATTCAGTCTAATTTTTGATAGGTATCAGTTTAGTGCTGTCGTTTTGATGTCTCTTTTTTTATGTGTTGTTGACAGTTTCTTTGTTTCATTTAATTTTCCATGCTGAATTGTTTTTCTTTATGTATTTTCTTTTAATCTTTTTCATTGTTGGTGATTTTGTATCTGCTGAGTCTTTATGTTTTTCTTTTTTTATTTTGATGTGTAGGCTTGTTAGTTTCCTCTGTGGTTACCTTAATATTTAACCCTATTTTCCTAAGTTTTAACCACTCTTTCATTTCTTTATATCGCCTTGCCTTCCTCTCCATATGAAAGATATATGACTACATTTTTTAGGTTTTTTTTTTGTTTTAATGTCATTTTTTACATGTTGACATCTCTGTTTTCATATTTTCAGTGTTTTAGCTTTGATTGATTTTTGTGACTTTTCTGTCTGGGTCGATAATGGTTGCTCTGTCCTGTGTTCTAGTCTTGACTTGTTATCTGATGTTATTGATTTTCTAACCAGAGGAATCCCTTTAGTATTTCTGGTTTGGTTTTTGCAAATTCCCTAAACTTCTGTTTATCTGGAAATGCACTAATTTCACCATATTTGAGAGACATTTTTGCTGCATGTATAATTGTTGGCTGGCATTTTTTTTTTCCTCAAGGCTTTATATGTGTCATTCCATTGCCTTCTTGCCTATGTGGTTTCTGCTGAGTAGTCTGAGCTTATTCTTACTGACTCTCCTTTGTAGATGACTTTTCGTTTATTCCCTAGCCACTCTTAAACTAGCCACTCTTAAAATTCTGGTTATCTTTCGTTTTGGCAAGTTTGATTATGATATATCTTGGTGACTTTCTTTTGGGATCTGCCTTATGTAGTGTTCGATGAGGTTCTTGGATAGATATCTTCTCATATTTCATGATATCAGGTAAGTTTTCTGCCAAGAAATCTTCCACAATTCTTTCTGTATTTTCTATTATCCACCCCTGTTCTGGTACTCCAGTCACTTGTAGGTTATTCCTCTTGATAGAGTCTCACATATTTCTTAGGGCTTCTTCATTTTTTTAAATTCTTTTATCTGATTTTTCCTCAAATAAGTCGCTGTCAAGTGTTTTATCTTCAGTCCCACTAATTTTGACTTCCATTGTCTCAATTCTGCTCCTATGACTTTATGTTGAGTTATCTAATTCTGAAATTTTACCGTTAATATTGTGGATTTTTGTTTACTGTTCCTCTATGGATTCTTGCAGCCTATTAAATATGTCATTATGTTCTTCTCTAATCTTGTTAAGTTCCTATGTTACTTTTTCTGTGTGTTCCTTGGCTTGTTTGGCATTTTGACAGATCTCCTTCCTGATTTCTTTTTTTTTTAATATTTTATTGTACTTCAGGTGAAGGCTTTCAGAATAAATAGTTTCTCATGAAACAGTAGTACATATGTTGTTTTATGACATTGGTTAACAACCCCACAACATATTAACCCTCTAACTTCTCAAACTTTTTTTTTTTTTTTTGGTAAAGATACGCATAGCCAAAGATACACC
>NW_004444742.1:0-1129 GCF_000243295.1 Trichechus manatus latirostris | reverse complement strand
AATTTTACCCTTATCTTTCTAAGTTTGAAGCAGTCTACCATTACTTGGTATCGCCTTGCCTTCCTTTTCTTTGGAAGGTTCTATACGTGTGCCGTTTATTCTCTCTTTTCTTGTTTTGATGTTGTTGTCATTTATTGATTAACTGCTCTGTTTCCCTGTTGTATTTCTTTTGGTTTTGGATAGTCCTCGAGAGTTCGTTTTCTAGATTGGTATCTGGCTCGTACGATCCTGTGTCCTACGTTCTGCCTGTGAGCTGAAGCTGTTTGTCCTCAGATCGAAGAACTCCATTTAATAATTCTTGTAAGTTTATTTTGACTTTTACATATTCCCTTAATTTCTGTTTATCTGGAAATGACCTAATTTCACCGTCATATTTGAATGAGAGTTTTGCAGGATATATTATTCTTGGCTGACAGTTTTTTTCTTTCAAGTTTTTATATATGTCTTCCCATTGCCTTCTTACCTGGATGGTTTCTGCCGAATATTCTGAGCTTAGTCTTATTGTTTCTTCTCTGTATGTGACTTCTTGTTTTTCATGAGCTGCTCTCAGGATTCTTTGTCTTTGGTTTTAGCGAGTGTAATTATGATATGCCTTGGTGATTTTCTTTTGGGGTATCTTCTATATGGGGATCGTTGAGCTTCTTGGATGGCCAGCTTTTCATCTTTCATGATATTGGGGAAATTTTCTGTCAGCAGTTCCTCAATGATCCTCTCTGTTTTTTCTGTTTTCTCCCCCTGTTTTGGAATTCCAATCATTCGTAAATTTTTGTTTTAATTGTGTCCCACGTAACTCTCAGGGTCTCTTCATTTTTCTTTGTTCTTTTTTCTGAGTTTTCCTCAGAGTTGTATCGAAGTGTTTGTCTTCTATTCTACTGATCCTGTCTTCCACTGTTTCAAATCTGCTTCTCAGCGCTTCTGTGACATTATTCATTTCTGAAAACTTGTTGTTTATCTTTTTGATTTCTAATTGTTGTCTTTGTATAATTTCTAGTTGTGAAGTTATTTTGGCATTTTGTTCCTGCATCATCTTCCTGAATTCTTCTAATTTTTTGTCTGTATTTTCCATGAATTTGTCTATTTTTTTCTCATGTTTGTCAGCTTTATGCCTCAGTTATTGGAGAATTCTGAG
>NW_004444741.1:13165-14087 GCF_000243295.1 Trichechus manatus latirostris | reverse complement strand
ATGTAGAACATCTTTATGAACTATGTTATACCAATTGACCTAGATGTACCCTGAGACTATGGCCCTTAGCCTTCAAGCCTAGCAACTCAGTCCCTTGAGGTATTTGATTATGTCTAGGATGTTCCCATGACTGTTCCCCGGGTGTGCTCTATTATATGTATGAATATACATGCAGTTCATACAAATATATATGTATATAGAATATCCACAGCCAGACTTATACATGCATGTGGGTGTACTCCCAGATGCCCTCCCACACCCATTCAGCATACCTGTCTACCCATTTATCCTCTCATAAATTCTTGTTTGTTATTACTGTTGTTGCAGGATTATATATGTTCCAGTATTTACTGTCATTGCCTTTTATTCTTTCATACCTCTCAGTGTCTTCCCTTGCCTTGGTCATGTTGTGTTGACTTCCCCTGTATTGTGTACTGCCTTTCCCTTTACCAAAGTTAACTGGTGTCTACTCTGTAGTTAGGGAGCCCTGGTGGCACAGTGGTTAAAGCATTCGGCTGCTATCTAAAAGGTCGTTGGTTCAAACTCGCCAGCTGTTCCACCGGAGACAGATGTGGCAGTCTGCTTCCATAAGAATTTACGGCCTTGGAAACCCTATTGGGCAGTTTCTGCTGTGTTCTTACAGGGCTGCTATGAGTCAGAATTGACCCGATGGCAATGGATTTGGTGTTCGGGTACTCTCTAGTTAGTGTTTATCCCTCCCTCCCAGTCCTATCCCTGGTAACCAGCAGAAAATGTTTCTTTCTGTGTGTAAACCTTTTCTTGACTATTTATGATAGTAGTCTCGTACAGTGTTTGTCGTTTGGTATCGACTTATTTCACGCAGCATCGTGTCCTCCAGATTCATCCACGTTGTGAGATGTTTCCCGGATTCTTCATTATTCTTTATCATTGCGTGGTATTC
>NW_004444741.1:4676-7340 GCF_000243295.1 Trichechus manatus latirostris | reverse complement strand
AGCTCCAGGGGAAGGCTTTCTCTCTCTGTCGGCTCTGGAGGGAGTTTCTTGTCGTCAGTCTTCCTCTGGTCTGGGAGCTTCTCAGCGCAGGAACCTCAGGTCCAAAGGACACACTCTTCTGGTGCTGCTTTCTTGGTGGTATGAGGTCCCCATGTCTGTCTGCTCACTTCTCTCTTTTGTACCTCAAAAGAGATTGGCTTAAGACACTATCTAGTCTTGTAGATCTCATGAATATAACTGCCGCTAATCAATCTCAATAACATTATAGTGATAGGATTTACAGCACATAGGGAAATCACATCAGATGACAAAACGGTAGACAGTCATTCTATAGTGGGAATCATGACCTAGCCAAGTTGACAGATATTTTAGGGGGACGCAATTCATAACAACAACCAAACACCTCATGGGATTTGGTTTCTTAGTGTTGACAGTTTAGGGTCATGGTTTCCTGGAACATCCCCGTTCATTGGCCTAATAACATGTTTAGTGCTTCTCTTCTGCGTCGTCGTTTGTTGCATAGTGCTTGGCAGGAATGGATTACTCAGTAGGCAAAGCAAGCATGTGCTTAGAGCATCGACAGAACAGGGGCACCAATTGTTCAAAGCAAAGACCCATAGATGCCAAGCAGACAGGACACAAGGAAAAGTGAACTAAGTTCACTGACTCATTCTATTTGTTATAGTATATATGGAACATTCTTTTTATAGAAAATGTATATAGTAAAAATCTTAGTACCCTGCATCCAGTAAAAATTTTATAATGCAGTTCATCTCATTCCGCTGAAATAGCATATGCCACTTTTGCGTCCAGTAGCTAATACTATTTAAAAAAAACAAAAAACAAAAAACCCGTTGTTGTTGAGTAGATTCTAACTCATAGCAACCCTATAGGACAGAGTAGAACTGCCCCATAGGGTTTCCAGGGGGTGGCTGGTAGATTCAAACTGGCAAGCTCTTTGGTTACTAGCCAAGCTCTTTGGTTAGCAGCCAAGCTCTTGGATAGCTAAGACATGCGCACACACACACACACACACACACACACACACACACACACACACAGATACATGCGTATGTATATAACTCATATATCCTGTTCAAATGTGTGAATAAGCTGAGGAGGGGCACCACAGATTATCAGTGTTTAGGGCCCTCACATACCTTATTCCAGCCCTCGTGACTGGGGTCTTAACAGCTTGCAAGTGACCATCCAGGGCACAATGGTTGGTATCTATTCGCCTGGAGCAACAGAGGAAGAAGGAGAGTCAGGAACAGGAGGAGGAAATGGAATGTGTGACTAATTGTCTCCGTGAACAGCTGTATCCTTTGCCATGGGACCAGAAGAACTGGATGGTGCCTGGCTACCATTACTAAACATTTTGATCAAAGATTCTATAGAAGAATGCTGATCAAAAGGGGGAAAATGCAGAACAGAATTTCAAATTCTCATAGACTCCAGATTTTCTGGAGCCATGGAGGCTAGATGAACCCTGAAACTATTGCCCTGAGACTCTTTAAACCGTAAACCAAAAATATCCCCTAAACTCTTCTTAAAACCAAACAGTAAAATACAAACCGTAACTAACAATGCACAAACACCAGAAGATAAACTAGGTAACTAGGAGCTCCTAAAAATGAAACACTGATTCTCATCAAAAGACTTCACCAAAAGAGTTAAAAGAGAACCTGTAGACCTAAGACTGGAAAAAAAATTTTGACTGTGACATATCTGACAAGGGTCTAATCTCTCAAATCTGTAGAATACTTCAACACCTCAACAGCAAAAAGACAATCCAGTTTAAAAATGGGCAAAGGATATGAACAGACACTTCACCAAAGAAGACATTCAAGCAGCTGACAGACACATGAGGAAATGCTCACAATCATTAGCCACTAGACAAATGCAAATGAAAACTACGAAGAGATACCATCTCAACCCAACGTTACTGGCACTAATCAAAGAAAAAATAACAAATGTTGGAGAGGTTGCAGGGAGATTGCTGAACTCTTATGCACTTCTGGTGGGAATGGTACAACTGCTATGGAAAACGACATGGCGCTTCCTTAAAAAACCGGAAATAGAAGTACCATATGATCCAGCAGTCCCACTCCTAGCAGTATATGCTAGAGAAATAAGAGCTGTCACACAAATAGACCTATGCACAACCATGTTCATTGCAGCATTATTCCCAGTAGCTAAAAGGTGGAAACAACCTAAGTACCTGTCAACAGATGAATGGATAAACAAATTATGGTACATAACACAATGGAATACTACACAACAATAAAAAAGAACGATGAATCCGTGAAACATCTCACAAGATGGATAAATCTGGAGGGCATTATGCTGAGTGAAAGAAGTCAATCACAAAAGGATAAATCTTGTATGAGACTACTATTATAAAAACCCAAGAAAAGGTTTACATACAGGAAACAGCAATCTTTGATGGTTAAGAGGTAGGGGAGATGTGGGGACAGGAAATCACTAACTAGATAGTAGACAAGTGTTAACTTTGGTGAAGGGAAAGACAACACACAATATAGGGGAAGTCAGCACAACTTGACCAAGGCAAAGTGATAGAAGCTTCCTAGACACATCCAGACACCTTGAGGAGGGACCGAGTTACTGGGGCTGAGGACTGGGGACCATGGTCTGAGGACACAT
>NW_004444741.1:1882-4141 GCF_000243295.1 Trichechus manatus latirostris | reverse complement strand
TGACGTATTGTGGGGATTGCAGTCAATATCCCAAAACAATTTTGTGTATAAGTTTTTCAACGTGAAACTAATTTGCGCTGTAAACTTTCACCTAAAGCACTGTATAATTACCAGTTAGCTTAACTAATAAAGAATGTCTGCCTTGAGCGTGATGCTCTTTTAAGGTCTTTCTGTATGGAATCAAAATGACAACAGCAACTCGAAACATTAGCTAGGAACCTTAGGGCGCAGTAAGTGTACATTAATGGGGGAGGAACAACTCAGAAAAGGAGGATGAAAATGATTGCACAATTGAAAAATGTAATCATGTTACTGAAATGTACATGTAGACACTTGATATATATTTTACTCTGTATATTCTCAACAACAAAATAAAATTATTTTTCAAAAAGTCTTAATTACAGGTATGGGGGAAAAGTTACATGGTGCTGTTTTGCAAACAGTGAAGCACTTGGAATTTAGGCATCTCCTTTCTCACTATCTACTGTGCTGAACCTTTTACCTCTTAGTCTGGCCTAGAATCTAAGAGCCAGAATAGTCCTCACCTGCCCAATTTTGTCTTCCAAAAGGAGTAGCTGTATGAAAATTTCTGTTACATTTTTTAGCCTTTTCAAGCTCTGTATGGTGTCTAGGTTCCCCTCCATGCAAAAGGAGAATCACTAATAACCGTGATTCCTGAATGTCTCTGTTTATTTAAAGGAAAGGAGTGACACCAGTCAGTCCCAGGCAGAATTATAAATTGAGAGGATATGGAAAAAGCTTAGTCTCATGCTTAAAGAGTCGTTTAACAGCTGTAGATTCTTTTGTCTTTCATAGGATGCTACAGATGAATTGGATGCCTTGCTTTTGTCGCTGACTGAGAATCTGATTGGCCAGACAGTCACACCTCAGGTAAATATGCTTTAAACAGCAAGATGGAAAGAGATTTCCTTTTTGAAAATGTTCCTGCTAGATTCCAATTTTTGCCTTTTTGGCAATTTAATAAAACTTTTTGTTTCAGAAATGTTCCGATTTCAATAACTACTTAGCATTCCCTTTCTGTAGTAAAATTCTACCACTTTAAATTTGTGTGTTACTGTATAGTAACCACATTACTATAACCCTATTTGTAATTCAGTACCATATTAAGTGGTATTGAATGATCCTCAATCAACACCCATGGAAGCAGCAGTCCAGAAATCAAAGATACATTGCACTGGGCAGATTTACTGCAAAAGACCTCTTTAAAGTGTTGAAAGGCAAAGATGTCACCTTGAAGACTAAGGTGTGCCTGACTCAAGGCAGGGTGTTTTCAGTCTCCTCATATGCATGTGAAAGCTGGACAATGAATAAGGAAGACTGAAGAAGAGTTGACGCCTTTGAATTGTGTTGGCGAAGAACATTGAATATACCATGGACTGCCAGAAGAAGTACAACTAGAATGTTCCTTAGAAGCAAGGATGGCAGGACTTTGTCTCACATACTTTGGACATGTTATCAGGCGGGACCAGTCCCTGGAGAAGGACATCATGCTTGGTAAAGTAGAGGGTCAGCAAAAAAGAGGAACGCCCTCAACAAAATGGATTGACACAGTGGCTGCAACAGTGGGCTCAAGCATAATAACGATCATGACGATGGTGCAGGATTGGGCAGTGTTTATCATTCCGTTGTACATCGGGTCGCTGTGAGTCGCAACTGACTTGACAGCATCTAACAACCACCACCACCACCGTATTAAATAACATGAGAAGAAACTTGTGGGGATAAACCAGCATCTGAAGAGTTAAGATGATAAGGACATACTTAGTTTTTCAAAAAATTCTACTGAAAGGTGGGGGCATAAAGATCGGTGTCCTTGAACATATCAATCATTATTACAGTATGAAATATACTGGATTAAGTATTGTGTCCATAATACAAATAAATACTTTTTCTCTCCAGGGACCTACAGTCTAAATAGTTGAGGTGAAAGCTATACAGATGACTAACTTAGTGCCTTATGAGTCATAAGACAAGAATTGCTATAGGAAGTAGATGCCATTCTGAAGGCTCTAAGTACAGATGGTACTTTCTGTGGTGCTGGATGTTCACTTAGATCACTCCTTCTCAAACTTTGGTGTGTGTCAGAATCACCTGGAGTAGGACATATTAAAACACAGATAGCTGGTCCCACCCCCAAAGTTTCTGGGTAGGTCTGGGATGGGACTGAGAGCTGCATTTCTAACATGTTCCCAGGTGTTGAAGATGTGGTCTGGGAACCACCAGCTTAGATCAATAAAC
>NW_004444741.1:0-970 GCF_000243295.1 Trichechus manatus latirostris | reverse complement strand
CTATAAAAATAATAAAGTCTGCATTTTATTGAGGGGAAGGTTTTTATAATCATCATCTTATGCTTTATCTGGGTTATAGTTCCCATTCTCAAGAAGTATCCAAATTATGGTTATAAAATTCCATCTTACTAGAAGGGAACCAAGGCAGAACTTAAGAGTTTAAAGTAGGACTGTCCATTATTAAGACTAGAAAGAAAGTTCTGGAAGGTAATGAGAATTCCACCAGTTTCAGAATTGGTTCTAAAACAAATGTATGACAAGAAGATATAAAACCAATAGGAGAGTGTCCATTTTTTAAATGTCATGTGCTCAAATTAAGTTTAACATACCCGTCAATCCATGGCATATTATCCTCTTGGGTCCGTGCAAGACTTCTCTTGTGTTTGTTTTGTTTTGTTTCATTCACGTTCAGCCTCCACTCCCCACCTCCACTCCCCTTTTTCTTTATCCTCCATTCCCCTTTTAATAATATAAATTAACTTGTATTAATTTTTTCATAGCAGTATCTAAGGTCTCCAGTGCAAGGGCTGGTCTAAGTTTCCATAAAATAAAGGGGTTTTATTAGATTATAATTCTGTATATGGAAGTAAGATCTGGAAAATTGAATGTTAAAAAGAATGTAATAGAGGAGGTGGAGCCAACATGGCATCCTAGACAGACACAGCATGCTATCCCTTGGTAGCAAAGACCCAAAAAACTAAGTAAAACAGACACAAACATCAATTCTGGAACCTTAAGCATCAAATGAGGGAATAAGAACTAGATCAAACACCAAGTAGAAGAAGAAGCTGATGGAAAACAGAGAACAAGGAGAGAGAATGGAGTGGAGGTCCCCTGCCACCTATCATGGCGCAGCATTGCCATCTTGGAGCATAACCAGCAACGATCCCAGACAGGGAATGTGTGAAGGCAACTTCACAGAGCTCCCAATGGGAGACAGAGCACCCAGTAATCAGAGAAACACACTTTC
>NW_004444740.1:0-14196 GCF_000243295.1 Trichechus manatus latirostris | reverse complement strand
TCTTCTGCTGTCCTCTAGATGAAGGCAGACAATCTGCCTCAATGGCTTTGAAAGCCAGTAGTACCTTCCTTCGCTGGTATGCAAAGTTCCCTTTGAAAACCAGTAGATTCAAATACTTGGTAGGCCTGCATTCTCCAGCCTTCTCCCCCTGAGAGAGTATTTGAGAAAGCAGCTTGTGTAGGGCAGACACTTTCTTCTAACAAAATTGAAAACTTCTGTAGATTCAGTGAAGCAGCTTGAAGGAGAACGCTGTATTTTGCTTTGTCTTTCATGTGGTGAATTGGGAACTTATATTTGCTGGTAACAAAGTTTTTACGCAGCACACCTACGGTTTTGCCTCATTCGTGTTCCAGAATGGGAGAAAGGCGGTTTCTCTCTTCCTTTAGCGATACTGTCTGTGAAGCGGTATTCTCAGCCGCGCAGCACAGAATGCCTCCCGGAATGCTGGAAACCCTGAACGGCTTCAAGTACGTGAAAGGGAGAAAAGTCATACACTTTATCCAGGTAGACAATGCACAGGCAACTTTCTTAAGCATGTAACACAGAGGGATTTTCAAACACAGAAAGTGAATCTTTCTCCCTTCATCCCCAGAATGAGAGCAACAAGCTCTTGCTTTCTCTTTCGGGCAGGGAAGAAGCTTCATGCTCATGTTAAGCACACAGGGTTTAGTCAGCAAAACTGAACCTCTTCTGCTGTCCTCTAGCTGAATTAAAAGAATCTGCCTGTTTTGCTTTGAAAGCCAAAGTACCTTCATTCCATTGTATGCAAAGCTCCCTTTTAAAACCAGAGGATTCAATTACTTGCAAGGCAGGCACTCACCAGTCTTCTCCCACAGAGAGAACATTTCAGAAAGCAGCTTCTGGTGGCTGGACTGTTTCCTTGAAAAAAATGGAAAACTTTTGTAGCTTGAGTTAAGCAGCGTGAAGGAGAACGCTGTATTTTGCTTTCTCTTTCATGCGGTGAATAGGAAACTCACAGTTGTTGCTAACATAGTTTTTACTTAGCAAAACTGCGGCTCAGCCTCGGTCATGTTTCACAAGGGGATAAACGCCGTTTGTCTTCTCCTTTAGGGTAATCGTGTGTAGAGCGTTCTGATTAGCCGTGCAGCACAGAATGCGTCCCGGAATGCTGGCAACACTGAAAGGTTTGAAGTATTTTAAAGGGAGAAAAGTCATACACTGTATACAGGTGTACAATGCATAGGCAAATTCCTTAGGCATTTAACACAGAAGGATTTTCAAACACAGTAAGTGATTCGTTCTCACTGCCCAGGTGGTGACCAACAGGCTCTTGCTGTCTCTTTCTGGCAGGGAAAAAGCTACAGGCTCGCGTTAAGCACACAAGGTTTAGTCAGCGAAACTGAACCTCTTCTGCCATCCTCTAGCTGAAGGCAAACAATCTCCCTGTTTTGCTTTGAAAGGCAAAACTATCTTCATTCCCTGTTATGCAAAGTTCTCTTTGAAAACCAGGGGATTCAGTTACTTGCAAGGCGGGCACTCTACAGTCTTCTCCCACTGAGAGAAAATTTCAGAAAGCAGCTTCTGGTTTGTGGACTGTTTCTACCAAGAAAATTGAAAACTTCTGTAGCTTCAGTTCAGCAGCTTGAAGGAGAACGCTGTATTTTGCTTTCTCTTTCATGCGGTGAATAGGGAAGTTACACTTGTTGCTAACGTAGTTTTTACTCAGCAAAACTGCGGCTCAGCCTCGGTCGTGTTTCTGAAGTGGAGAAACACCGTTTCTCTTCTCCTTTAGGGATATCGCCTGTAGAGCGTTCTAATCAGGCGTGCAGCACAGAATGCCTCCCGGAATGCTGGTAACCCTGAATGGCTTCAACTACTTGAAAGGGAGAAAAGTCATATACTTTATACAGGTAGACAATGCACAGGCAACTTCCTTACGCATTTAACACAGAAGGATATTCCAACACTGTAAGTGATTCTTTATCAATCCCCAGACAGAGAGCAACAGGCCCTTGCTTTCTCTTTCTCACTGGGAAGAAGCTACATGCTCGCGTTAAGCACACAAAGTTTAGTCAGCGAAACTGAACCTCTTCTGCCATCCTCTAGCTGAAGGCAAACGATCTGCCTGTTTTGCTTTGATAACCAAAACTAACTTCAATCGTTCTTATACAAAGTACCCTTTGAAAACTAGGGGATTCAATTACTTGCAAGTTAGGCAGTCTCCAGTCTTCTCCCACTGAGATAACATTTCAGAAAGCAACTTCTGGTGGGAGGACAGTTTCTTTGAACAACATTGAAAACTTCAGTAGCTTCATTTAAGCAGCTAGAAGGAGAATGCTGTAGTTTGCCTTCCCTTTCATCTGGTGAATAGGGAACTTATACTTGTTGCTAACATACTTTTTAATTTGCAAAAAGGAGGCTCAGCCTCGGTCGTGTTTCAGAAGGGGAGAGACGCCGTTTCTCTTCTCCTTTAGGGTAATCGTCAGTAGAGCGTTCTAATCAGGCATGGAGCACAGAATGCCTCCTGGAATCCTGTCAACCCTGAATGGCTTCAACTACTTGAAAGGGAGAAAAGTAATTAACTTTATCAAAGTGGACCATGCACAGGCAACTTCCTTAGTCATTTCACACAGAGGGATTTTCATACACAGTAAGTGAATTGTTCTCAATTCCCAGATTGAGGGCAACAGGCTCTTGCTTTCTCTTTCTGGCACAGAAGAAGCTACAGGCTCGCGTTAAGCACACAAGGTTTAATCAGTGAAAATGAACCTCTTCTGCCATCCTCTAGCTGAAGGCAAACAATCTGCCTGTTTTGCTTTGAAAGCCAAAACTACCTTCATTCCCTGTTATGCAAAGTTCCCTTTGAAAACCAGGGGATGCAATTACTTTCAAGGCCAGCACTCTCCAGTCTTCTCCCACTGAGAGAACATTTCAGAAAGCAGCTTCTGGTGGGTGGACTGTTTCTTCGAAGAAAATTGAAAACTTCAGTACATTCAGTTAAGCAGCTTGAAGGAGAATGCTGTATTTTGCTTTCTCTTTCATGCGGTGAAAAGGGAACTTACACTTCTTGTTAACATAGTTTTTACTCAGCAAAACTGCGGCTCAGCCTCAGTCGTGTTTCAGAAGGGGAGAAACGCTGTTTCTCTTCTTCTGTGGGGATATCATCTGTACAGCGTTCTAATCAAGCGTGCAGCCCAGAATCCGTCCCGGAATTCTGGCAACTCTGAATGGCTTCAACTACTTGAAAGGGAGAAAAGTCATACTCTTTATCCAGGTAGACAATGCACAGGCAACTTCCTTAGGCATTTAACACGGAAGGATTTTCAAACACAGTAAGTGATTCGTTCTCAATCCTCAGACAGAGAGCAACAGGCACTTGCTTTCTCTTTCTCACTGGGAAGAAGCTACATGCTCACGTTATGCACACAAGGTTTAGTCAGCGAAAATGAACCTCTTCTGCCATCCTCTAGCTGAAGGCAAACAATCTGCCTGTTTTGCTTTGAAAGCCAAAACTAACTTCATTCCCTGTTATGCAAAGATCCCTTTGAAAACCTGTTTTGTTTGAAAGCCAAAACTACCTTCATTCCCTGTTATGCAAAGTTCCCTTTGAAACTCAGGGGATTCAATTACTTGCAAGGCAGGCACTCTCCAGTCTTCTCCCACTGAGAGAACATATCAGAAAGCAGCTTCTGGTGGGTGGACTTTTTCTTCGAAGAAAATTGAAAACTTCAGTAGCTTCAGTTAAGCAGCTTGAAGGAGAATGCTGTATTTTGCTTTGTCTTTCATGCGGTGAATACGGAACTTACACTTGTTGCTAACATAGTTTTCTACTGAGCAAAACTACGGCTCAGCCTCCGTCGTGTTTCAGAAGGGGAGAAACACCGTTTCTCTTCTCCTTTAGAGATATCGTGTGTAGAGCGTTGTAATCAGGCGTGTAGCACAGAATGCCTCCCGGAATGCTGGTAACACTTACTGGTTTCAAGTATTTGAAAGGGAGAAAAGTCACACACTTTAAACAGGTAGACAATGCACAGGCAACTTCCTTAAGCATTTAACACAGAAGGATTTTCAAACACAGTAAGTGATTCATTCTCAATCCCAGACAGAGAGCAACAGGCTCTTGCTTTCTCTTTCCGGCAGGGAAGAAGCTACATACTCACGTTAAGCACACAAGGTTTAATCAGTGAAACTGAAGCTCTTCTGCCATCCTCTAGCTGAAGGCAAACCATCTGCCTGTTTTGCTTTGAAGCCAAAACTACATTCATTCCCTGTTATGCAAAGTTTCCTTTGAAAACCAGGGGATTCAATTACTTGCAAGGCAGGCACTCTCCAGTCTTCTCCCACTGACAGAACATTTCAGAAATTAGTTTCTGGTTTGTGGACTGTTTCTACGAAGAAAATTGAAAACTTCAGTAGATTCAGTTAAGCAGCTTGAAGGAGAACGCTGTATTTTGCTTTCTCTTTCATGCGGTGAATAGGGAACTTACACTAGTTGCTAACATAGTTTTTTCGCAGCAGAACTGTGGCTCAACCTTCGTCATGTTTCAGAAGGCGAGAAAGGAATTTTCTCTTCTCATTTAGGGATATTGTCTGTAGAGGGTTCTAATCAGGCGTGCAGCACGGAATACCTCCCGGAATGCTGGCAAACCTGAATGGCTTCAACTACTTGAAAGGGAGAAAAGTCATACACTTTATCCAGGTAGACGATGCACAGGCAACTTCCTTAGGCATTTAACACAGAAGGATTTTCCAACACAGTAAGTGATTCGTTCTCCATCCCCAGACTGAGCGCAACCTTGCTTTCTCTTTCTGGCAAGGAAGAAGATACATGCTCGCATTAAGCACACAAGGTTTAGTCTGCAAAACTGAACTTCTGCCATCCTCTAGCTGAAAGCAAACAATCTGCCTGTTTTGCTTTGAAAGCCAAAACTAACTTCATTCCCTGTTATGCAAAGATCCCTTTGAAAACCAGGGGATTCAATTACTTGCAAGACAGGCACTCTCCAGTCTTCTCCCACTGAGAGAACATTTCAGAAAGTAGCTTCTGGTTTGTGGACAGTTTCTTCGAAGAAAGTTGAAAACTTCAGTAGATTCAGTTAAGCAGCTTGAAGGAGAACGCTGTATTTTGCTTTCTCTTTCATGCGGTGAATAGAGAACTTACACTTCTTGCTAACATAGTTTTCTACTGAGCAAAACTGTGGCTCAGCCTTAGTCGTGTTTCAGAAGGGGAGAAACGCCGTTTCTCTTCTCCTTTAGAGATATCATCTGTAGAGGGTAATAATCAGGCTTGCAGCACAGAATGCCTCCCGGAATGCTGGCAACACTGAATGGCTTCAACTACTTGAAAGGGAGAAAAGTCATACAGTTTATCCAAGTAGACAATGCACAGGCAACTTTCATAGGTATGTAACACAGAGGGATTTTCAAACACAGTAAGTGAATCTTTCTCCCTTCATCCCCAGACTTAGGGCAACAAGCTCTTGCCTTCTCTTTCAGGCAAAGAAGAAGTTACATGCTCGGGTCTAGCACACAAGGTTTAGTCAAGAAAACAGAACCTATTCTGACATCCTCTAGCTGAAGGCAAACAATCTGCCTGTTTTGCTTTGGAAGCCAGTAGTACCTTCATTCCCTGTTATGCAAGGTTCCCGTTGAAAACCAGGGCATTCAAATACTTGCTAGGCCCGCACTCTCCAGTCTTCTCCCACTGAGAGAACATTTGAGAAAGCAGCTTCTCGTGGGCGGACTGTTTCTTCAAACAAAACTGTAAACTTCAGTAGCTTCAGATAAACAGCTTGAAGGAGAAGGCTGTATTTTGCTTTCTCTTTCAGGTGGTGAATTAAGAACCTACACTTGCTGCTAACAAAGTTTTTACTCAGCACAACCACGGTTTTGCTTCATTAGTGTTCCAGAATGGGAGAAACGCAGTTTCTCTTCTCCTTTCAAGTACCGTCTGTGTAGTGGTATTCTCAGCCGCGCAGCACAGAATGCCTCCCGGAATGCTGTAAACCATGAACGGCTTCAACCACTTGAAAGGCAGAAAAGTCATACACTTTATCCAGGTAGACAATGCACAGGCAACTTTCTTAGGCATGTAACACAGAGCGATTTGTAAACACAGTAAGTGAACCCTTCTCCCTTCATCCCCAGACTGAGACCAACAAGCTCTTGCTTTCTCTTTCAGGCAGGGAAGAAGCTATATGCTCGCGTTATGCACACAAGTTTTAGTAGGCGAAACTGAACGTCTTCTGCCATCCTCTAGCTGAAGGCAAACAATCTGCCTGTTTTGCTTTGAAAGCCAGTGTTACCTTCATTCTCTGTTATGCAAAGTTCCCTTTGAAAACCAGGGCATTCAAATACTTGCTAGGCCCGCACTTTCCAGTCTTCTCCCACTGAGAGAACATTCAACAAAGCAGCTTCTGGTGGGCGGACTGTTTCTTCTACCAGAATTGAATACTTCTCTAGCTTCTGTTAAACAGCTTGAAGGAGAACGTTGTATTTTGCTTTCTCTTTCATGTGGTGAATTGGGAACTTACACTTGCTGCTAACAAAGTTTTTATTCAGCACAACTGTGGTTTTGCCTCATTCGTTTTCCAGAACGGGAGAAATACAGTTTAACTTCTCCTTTAGGGATACCGTGTGTAAAGCGGTATTCTCAGCCGCGCAGCACAGAATGCCTCCCGGAATGCTGGAAACCCTGAACAGCTTCAACTACTTGAAAGGACATAAAGTCATACACTTTATCCAGGTAGACAATGCACAGGCAACTTTCTTAGGCATGTAACACAGAGGGATTTTCAAACACAGAAAGTGAACACTTCTCCCTTCATTCCCAGACTGAGAGCAACAAGCTCTTGCTTTCCCTTTCAGGCAGGGAAAAAGCTACATGCTCGCGTTAAGAACACAAGGTTTAGTCCTCAGAACTGAACCTCTTCTGTCATCCTGTAGCTGAACGCCAACAATCTGACTCTTTTGCTTCGAAATCAAGTAGTACCTTCATTCCCTGTTATGCAAAGTTCCCTATGAAAACCAGGGCATTGAAATACTTGCAAGGCAGCCACTCTCCAGTCTTCTCCCACTGAGACAACCTTTGAGAAAGCAGCTGGTGGTCGTGGGATTGTTTCTTCTAACAAACTTGAAAACTTTAGTAGATTCAGTTAAGCAGGTTGAAGGAGAACGCTGTGTTTTGCTTTCTCTTTCCTGTGGTGAATTGAGAACTTATACTTACTGGTAACATCGTCTGTACTCAGCAAAGCTGCAGGTAGGCGGCGGTCGTATACCAGAAAGGGAGAGACGCAGTTCCTCTTCTTCTTAGCGATACCGCCTGTAAGGCGGCATTCTCTGCCGGGAAGCACAGAATGCTTCCTGGAAAGCTGTAATCCCCGCAGGGCTTCACCTACTTGAAAGGGAGAAAAGTCAAACCTTTTACCCAGGTAGACAATGTGCAGGCAACTTTCTTAAGCTTGTAACACAGAGGGATTTTCAAACTCAGTAACTGAATCCTTCTCACTTCAATCCCCAGACTGAGAGCAACAGGCTTTGCTTCTTCTTTCTGGCAGGGAAGAGGCTACATGGTCACGTTAAACACACTGGGTTTAGTCAGCCGAACTGAACCTCTTCTGCCATCCTCTAGCTTAAGGTAAACAATCTGCCTCTTTTGCTTTGAATGCCCAAGGTACCTTCATTTCTGTTAGGCAAAGTTCCCTTTGAAAACCAGGGGATTGAAATAGTTGCTAGGCATGGAGTCTTCAGTCTTATCCCACTGAGAGTACGTTTTAGAACGCTGGTGGTGGTGGACGGACTGTTTCTTCTAACAAAACTCAAAACTTCAGTAGATTCAGTTAAGCAACTTGAAGGAGAATGCTGTATTTTGCTTTCTCTTTCATGAGGTGAATTGAGAACTTACACCTACTGCTAACATAGTCTTTACTCAGCAAAACTGCAGCTTAGCTCCCGTTTTATACCAGAATGGGAGAACCGAGATTTGTCTTCTTCTTTAGGGATAACGTCTGTAAAGCTGCATTCTCAGCTGAGCAGCAAAGAATGTCTCCCTGAAGGCTGTAAGCCCTGAATGGCTTCACCTACTTGAAAGGGAGAAACGTGTATCCCTTTACCCAGGTAGACAATGCCCAGGCAACTTTCTTAGGCATGTAACACAGTGGTATTTTCAAGCACAGTAACTGAATTTCTCTCACTTCAGCCCCCAGACTGAGAGCAACTGGCTTTGCTTCCTCTCTCTGGCAGGGAAGAGGTTACATGCTTGCATTAAGCACACAAGGTTTATTCAGCAAAACTGAACCTCTTCTGCCATTGTCTAACTGAAGAAAAACAATCTGCCTGTTTTGCTTTGAATGCCAAATATACCTTCGTTCCCTGTTATGCAACGTTCCCTTTGAAAACCAGGGGGTTCAAATTCTTGCAAGGTAGGCACTCTCCAGTCTTATCCCACTGAGAGAACGTTTGAGAAAGCAGCTGGTGGTGGACAGACTGTTTCTTCTAACAAAACTGAAAACTTCAGTAGATTCAGTAAAGCAGCTTGAAGGGGAATGCTGTATTTTGCTTTCTCTTTCTTTAGGTGAATTGAGAACTTACACTTACTGCTATGATAGTCTTTAGTCAGCAAAACTGCGGCTCTGCTGAGCTCGTATACCAGAACTGGAGAAATGAGGTTTCTCTTCTCCTTTCAGGATAGCGTCTGTAAAGCCGTATTCTCTTCTGAGCAGCACAGAGTGTCTCCCCGAATGCTGTGAACCCCGAATCACTTCACCTATTTGAATGGGAGAAATGTGGATACCTTTACCCAGGTAGACAATGCCCAGGCAACTTTCTTAGGCATGAAACACAGTGGGATTTTCAAACACAGTAAGTGAATCCTTCTCACTTCATCCCCCAGACTGAGAGGAACTGGCTTTGCTTCCTCTTTCTGGCAGGGAAGAGGTTACATGCTTGCATTAAGCACACAAGGTTTAGTCAGCAAAACTGAACCTCTTCTGCCATCCTCTAGCAGAAGAAAAACAATCTGCCTGTTTTGCTTTGAATGCCAAATGTACCTTCATTCCCTGTTATGCAAAGTTCCCTTTGAAAACCAGGGCATTCAAATACTTGCAAGGCAGGCATTCTCCAGTCTTATCCGACTGAGAGAATGTTTGAGAAAGCAGCTGGTAGTGGGCAGACTGTTTCTTCTAACAAAACTGAAATCTTCATGAGATTTAGTGAAGCAGCTTGAAGGAGAACGCTGTATTTTGCTTTCTGTTTCATGCGGTGAATTGGGAATTTACACTTGCTGCTAACATAGTCTTTACTCAGCAAAACTCCGACTCTGAAGCGGTCGTATACCAGAACGGGAGAAACGCGGTTTCTCTTCTTCAGCGATAGTGCCTGTAAGGCGGCATTTTTGGCTGCGCAGCACAGAACGCTTCCCCGAAAGCTGTAAACCCTGAATCACTTCACCTACTCGAAAGGGATAAAAGTTAAACCTTTTACTCAGGTAGACAATGCACAGGCAACTTTCTTAGGCTTGTGACATAGAAGGATTTTCAAACACAGTAAGTGACTCCTTCTCACTTCATCCCCCAGACTGAGAGCAACTGGCTTATGCTTTCTCTTTCTAGCACGGAAGAAGCTACATGCTCGTGGTAAGCACACAAAGTTTAGTCAGCAAAACTGAACCCCTTCTGCCATCATCTAGCTGAAGGCAATCTGCTATTTTGCTTTGAATGCAAAAGGTACCTTCATTCTGTTAAGCAAAGTTCCCTTTGAAAACCAGGGGATTGAAATACTTGCAAGGCAGGCACTCTCCAGTCTTCTCCCATTGAGAGAACATTTGAGAAAGCAGCTGGTGGTGGGCGGACTGTTTCTTTTAACAAAACTGAAAACTTCAGTAGATTCAGTTAAGCAGCTTGAAGGAGAAGGCTGTATTTTTGTTTGTCTTTCATGCTGTGAACTGAGAACTTACACCTATTGCTAACATAGTCTTTAGTCAGCAAAACTGCGGCTCTGCTGCTGTCGTATACCAGAACGGGAGAAACGCGGTTTCTCTTCTCCTTCAGCGATACCGTCTTTAAGGCGGCGTTCTCGGCCGCGCATCACAGAATGGTTCTTGAAAAG
Source organism: Trichechus manatus latirostris (assembly GCF_000243295.1). Classification (NCBI taxonomy): domain Eukaryota; kingdom Metazoa; phylum Chordata; class Mammalia; order Sirenia; family Trichechidae; genus Trichechus; species Trichechus manatus. The sequence continues at coordinate 4,131 of NW_004444740.1, read as the reverse complement.
CTGCAAACCCCTCAAGGCTTCACCTACTTGAAATGGAGAAAAGTCAAACCCTTTACCCAGGTAGACAATTTTTTTAATTTTTTAAAAATTGTACTTTAGATGAAGGTTTACAGAACAAATAGTTTCTCATTAAACAGTACACATATTGTTTTATGACACTGGTTAACAATGGTTAATGGTATATATCCTAGAGATCTAATACAAAAGACACGGACATATGCACACCTATGTTCATTGCAGCACTATTCTCAATAGCAGAAAGATGGAAACAACCTAAGTTCTCATCAAAGAATGAATGAATAAACAAAAATGCAGTACATAAACTTAATGGGATATTTTGCAGCCATAAAGAATAATGATCAGTTCTCAAAATATATTATAATGTGGATGAATCTGGAGGACATTATGCCGAGTAAAATAAGTCAATCACAAAATGACAAATACTTTGTGATTTCACTATTATAAAAACACAAAAGTAGGAAAACAAACTAAAACCAATGATCACTGGTAGTTACCAAGGATAGGCGGGTGGGGGGAGGAGGAGAACACTCTCTAGATAGTTGACACTTGTTATTTTTTTAATGCGAAGGGTAACAAGTGTGCACAGCTTGACCAAAGTAAATGATGTCACTAAGAAGTGCAGAAGATAAAAGAATGTTTTTGGTAAATGGTATGATATATGCAACTTTGGCAAATAGCAACAAAACTAAAAAATATGAGTGTGGTTACATGTGTATGTATGCATGCACACAAGTACATGCCTATGTATATGTGTCACCATATATTAAAAAAAAATCCCACTGCTGTCGAGTCAATGCCAACTCATAGCGACCCTACAGGACAGGGTAGAATTGCCCTATAGGGTTTCCATGGTGCAGAGCTGCTGGTGGGTTCAAACTGCTGACCTTTTGGTTAACATTTGAGCACTTAACTATTTCACCACCAAAAAGAAAAGAAAAAAAAAAACCCTGTTGCTGTCAAGTGGATTCCGACTCATAGCCCCACCAAGGCTCCTTATATATATAGATGTATCTATATGCAGGTATATATATATATATATGTCAGTATATGCATCCATATATATTCACATATGCAGTAAAGCACTTAGGGGACACAAGCACGAATACTTCTTAGACTTCACCAAACACCTTGCAAGATTGGTTTAAGGAGTCTGAAGGCTTAGGACTATAGTTTCATGGGACAGCTCTGTCAATTGACATAATATAGTACATACAGCTTATATTCTACATACTAGTTTAGTAAGTAGCATCTGGGATCTCAAAAGCTTATGAGTGGTCATCTAAGATACAATTATTGGTCACTACATGTCTGGAGTAAAAGAGAAGGAAGGAAACCAAAGACTTAGAGAAGAAACTAGTCTACAGGACTAATAATCTACACAAACCATGGTGTCATGTACCCTGAGACCAGTAGAACTAGATGGTGCCCAGCTACCACTACTGACCGACCATTCTGATCAGGAACACAATAGATGGATCCTGATCGAATGGGAACAAAATGTGAAATAGTACTCAAATTCTTAAAAAGCCCAGACTTACTAGACCAGTTGAGACTGTAGGATTCCCTGAGACTATCGCCCTGAGACACTCTTTGAAATCTGAACCAAAACAATTTCATGAGGTCAACTTTTAGCTAAATAACAGATTGGCTCATAAAATAACACCATCAGCTGTGAGTACTGTGCTCCTTTAATAAAAATCATCTATATGACACAAAAAATAAGGATGAGAATGTAAAGGGGCAGGGAACCGAGATTCCTGAAATGGAACAACTTGAATGGAAATAATGAGAAAGGTGATGAAGGGTGAAAAATGCAACCAATGTCACAAGAAATTGTGCAGAAATTTTTAAATGGGATTATAATTTGCTGTATAAACTTTCATCGACTACACAATCAAATATTATTGAAAGAAAAAATTATACAATCTTGTATAAAAATCTAATCACTGATGTATAATAACAAAAATTACTGCCATTTGAGACTAAAGTGTGTTTTATTTTTCTTTTGAAAAGAAAGGAAGCTATAGAAATTAAATAGCTACTTTAAACCAAAGAAGTGATTTTGATTTTTAGGTATCAAAACTTTCCAGCAAAAGCTGGGCTATCTGATTAGAACTGAGAATTTGATTGTCAGAAGACTGCCAATTAGAATCACTGTATATCATTGTTTCTCAACCTTGACACTATTGACATTTGAAGCTGAATAATTCTTTGGGGGTGCAGTCTGTGCATTGCAAGGTGCCCAGCAACATCCCTAACCTATACTAGTTGATGCCAGTGGCATATCCTTCCTCTATTGTGACATCAAAAAGTGTCTCCAAAAAAAAAATATCTCCAGACATTGGCAAAAGTCAAAATTGTCCTTGGTTGAGAAGCACTGCTAGATATTGATTGTAAATCTAAAACTCCAGTCCTCGTTTCTTCTCAACGTTGATGAGGGTGCTAAATATTGGTCACCTCTATCAGTCAGACACGACACTATAATGATTAATTAATTAAGATAGTCCTTGCCCTTGTGGAGCTCAATCTAGTGGGAGATATAAACCACAAGCACAAATCACCAGTGTTGTGGTGCTATGAAAGACAAGATCAGTGGTCATTAAAGGGTTTGTCTGACCTGACATTTAAATTGACATCTGAAGAATAGAAAGGGGTCACTCAAGTAGGAAACTTCGACAGACATTTGAGTGATAAAGTCTAAATGGTCTAAAAGCACTAGGAGCCTGGTGTGTCTTTGGTGGAACTTGAAGGTCCAAATGGGAGTCAAGGGCCAGACCAGGCAGAACTCTACAGGAAGGGTGACCTTATCATTTGTACAAACTGGAAAGTGTTAAAGAATGAAGCGGTGCTAGTAATAATTGTGGATGTTATATGGGGACACCAAGCATAAACTGGGGCTGTCCCTGATAAACCAAATATCAAGGGCATGTACTTATAGGACACAAAAAGTTTTTATGATTTTATGCAACTTAACCCTCTCAGTCCCCATAACCAGATGAAGTAAGTACTATTGTCCCTTTTATGGGTAGGTGAACTGAGGAAGTTAAGTAAATGAGGAAACTTATCCCAGTCGCCCAGGTATTTGACTATGGGATCTCACTTAGGTAGTCTGAACTCAGCTTCCCACGCCCCTTTGACAGTTAAGCAATACTGCCACGAGAGTATTTTGGATTTTATTCATTAATGGAAGTGTCTGAGGAGTAGGAGTTTCAACAAGGAAATAACAACCACCAAAATTTAAAAAAAACCCAAAAAGCATAGAGGACTTCCGGCAACATGGCACTCTAGGCAGAAGCACCATGCCATCCCTCCATAGCAAAAATCTGAAAAACTAAGCCAAACAGAGAAAACAACAATCCTGAACCCCTAAAACATCAAATGAAGAGATAAAGAACTCAGCCAAACACCAAATGGAGTGAGAAAACTGACAGAGAACGGAGAGCAAGGAGAGATTCATGCAGAGGTCCCCTATCAGCTAAAGCAGCGCAGATACACCATCTTGGACTCCTATCAGAGACCAGCAAATGGGGTGCAAGAAAGCAGCTTCATGGAGCTTCCAGCGGGAGACAAAACAACCAGTAATTTGGGATATATGCTTTCCCACCCCCCACCCTTCTTCACCCCCACTCGGACTCCTCTGCTTCCTGCGGCCACAATCTCTTGTCAGGGAAGCACTGGCTGCTTGGATTTCACCCACCCAAATGGGCCGGCTCTCTGAGTGCCATTTGTTGGCTGCTGGTGTTGCTTTTTTCTGCTTCTTTGATTTCTTCCTTACCTCTCACCACCTCCCCCTCCTTTTGCTCAAACACCTGGCTCTGAGTGCCATCTTTGCTTCTTCCTGAGGGGCTGCGTAGCTCCATTTGAGTGTGGAGCTGCTTCCCGATCTGGGCTGCCGCTCTGGTGGGATCCCCGGGCTTTTATTCGTTTGTTTGTTTTGAATTGTTTGTTTGTTTTCTTTTCCTTTTCTTGAGTTGGGAGCCCGTTCTGGCCAGGCGGTGCTGCATGGCTTGGAACCTGCCTCCTCAAATTGCACTGATGTGCAAAGGGATCCCTGAGGGCATTTCTTTTCTCATTGTTTTTTGGGGGGTTTTCTTGTTTTTTTTTTTAAAT
>NW_004444739.1:13411-14269 GCF_000243295.1 Trichechus manatus latirostris | reverse complement strand
AAGAATGAGAAAAGGGAAGGAGGGGTATGCAAATACATTAATGTAGGACTAACCAGTAGGTTCTCTTCTCATTAAAGTACATTCAACACATGGTGGGTTCACATTTTAGTTTTTAAATCAAACGATTTTATGGATATTCTATTTCACATCAAATTGGCATCTGGGAAGTCTAATTGATTGAAAGTGTAAGGATTTGTTTTCCATTAGAACAGCCAGTGAGCACTGAGAGAAAAAGAAAAGAAAAAGAAAGCCAATTAAGAAGTCACTGTTGCTCTTACAAGTTAAAAAGCCTATATGCTCATTCTTAATCATGTCTTGCTCTAAGTAACAAAACCCACATGCCCATTTTCATCAATAAGTTGCAGTCTGACCAAAGACAATTTAACTGCGCTGTGAATTAGGCAGTTTCAACCACAAAGTAGAAACAATCTATTAACTCCATTCTGATGCTATGAGATTGAATCCGGTTAAAAATATGCAAATCTTTCTAGATTTCTTGATGAGAGTACTTTTTTAATTACCATTATTCAGGTAGAGTGTCTGCCAAAATTCCTCTAAATTCATCTGATATCTTATAAGATCAAATTTACTCTTTATTACTTATGTTTTATATTTACACTTCCAAAAATCTTAGCAAAGATAAAAAGCCTTAGCTAAGAATCGTGTCATCTTTGAGTTAAAAGGGTACTTTGTAATTTCCTCATTTTACAAATGAGGCAAATGAGGTCTAAAGAGGCAAAGCAAGGAACCCAAGATCACACGAACCGATTTGGTCCTCCCACAGAAAGGAGGGAGAACAGTATTTAAACTTATTTTCTCTGAAATGAATGATTTCTGAGATTTTGTTAGATGATTTCT
>NW_004444739.1:3332-4394 GCF_000243295.1 Trichechus manatus latirostris | reverse complement strand
CTTCCAGCCACCTGAACTGTGAACAAATGAATTTCTTCTGTTTTAAGCCACTCAGTTGGTGGTAATATGTCATGGCAGCCCTAGGAAAATAATACGTATGCCAAAAAGTTAGATAACTAGGTGAAATGGACAAATTCTTAGAAACACACAAATTACCAAAATTGATTAAAGAAAAAATACAAAGTCTGAGTAAACTTATAATAAGTAAAGAGATTGAATTGGTAATAAAATCCTGCCAACAAAGAAAAGCCTAGCACCAGATGGCTTCACTGGTGAATTCCACCAACCATTTAAAGAAGAATTAACACTAAACCTTCTCAAATGCTTCCAAAACAAAACGAGAGAAAGAAAAAAGAAAGAAACAAAAGCAGAAACACTTTCGAACTCATTTTACAAGGCCAGAATTACCTGATTCCAAAACTAGACAAAGACGCTACAAAAAACCAACCAACCAACCAAAAATAAACTATAGAACAATATCCCTTGTGAATATAAATGCAAAAATCATCAACAAATACTAGTAAACTGAATCCAACAGCATATTAAAATGATTATGCACCATAATCAAGTGGGGTTCATCCCAGAAACGTAAGGGTAGTTAAATGTAAGAAAACTGTTGTATACAATACCCCACATTTGTAGAACAAGTGGAAAAGCCACAAGATCAGAAAATAGCATTTGACAAAAATCCAACACCTTTCATGATAAAAACACTCAGAAAAGTAGGAACAAAAGGGAACTTCTTCAACATGATAAAGGGCATGTTGAATGTCCCACAGCTACCATGATCCACAATCAACTTCCCTAGACTTAGCAGTCAAGAAATCAAACAACATATTGCATCGGGCAAGTCTGCTGCAAAAGACGTCTTTAAAGTGTTAAAAAGCAAAGATGGTGTATGGGTATTACCCTATCACTGACAGCATTGTACTTAAGGACAGATCTTGAAATGTTCTTTTTGATGAAAAATGTGATGCCACTCCTCTTCAATCTGTCATTCCCAGCATAGTAAACCATATGATTGTCTGATTGAAAATGGCCAATACCAGTCCATTTCAGCTC
>NW_004444739.1:0-1310 GCF_000243295.1 Trichechus manatus latirostris | reverse complement strand
AGATCAATGGAATAGAATTAAGAATCAAGAAATAAATTCACGTAATTATGGCTAATTGACTTTTTGAAGAAGAAAGCCAAGACTATCCAATGAGGAAAGAAAAGTCTTTTCAACAAGTGCTGCCAGGACAACTGGATCTCCATATGCAAAAAAAAAAAAAATTTGGATCGTTACTCACACAAACTTATAAAAGTTAACTCAAAGTGGATCAAGGGCCTAAATGTAAGAGTTAAAACCATACACTTCTTAGACAAAAACATAGGGGCAAATCTCCATGAGCCTTGGATGTGGCAGTGATTTCCTAGATAAGAAACCAAAAGCGCAAGCAACGAAAGACAAGTTGATTTATATTGGATTTGATCAAAATTAAAAACTTTTATGCTTTAAAGCACACCCTGAGAAAGTGAAAAAAAATTCCAGACTTGGAGAAAATATTTACAAATCATATACCGATAAGGAACTTAAGTCCAGAACATGTGAAAAACCACTCATGATGCAATAATAAAAAGACAAATAACCCAATTTAAAAACGGGCAATAACAGAAATTGTCAAATGGGAACCTAATCTACTGTGTAAACTTCCACCAAAAACACAATGTTATTTTTAAAAAATTAACATGGGCAAATAATTTGAATAGAGATTTTTTTTAAAAAGGTATACAAATGGACAACAAACAAATAAAAAGATGCTTAACATCATTAGTCATCAGGAAAATTGAAATCACAGTTAGATACCACTTCACACCAGTAGAATACCTACAGTCAAAAAGACAGAAAATAACAAGTGCTGATGTGGATGTGGAGAAACTGGAACATACAGTACTGAGGAGAATGTACAATGGTGCAGCCACTTTGGGAAACAGTTGAGCAGTTCCTCAAAATGTTAAATATAGAGGAACCACATGACCCAGAATTTCCACTCAAGATAAATGAACAGGTACACCCACATGAAACTTATACACAAATGTTTATAACAACACTATTCATAATAGCTAAAAAGCATAAAAAACCAAATGTCCATCAACTGATGAATGGATAAATAAAATGTGGTATATACATACAATGGAATATTATTTAGCAATTAAAAGGAGTGAAGTACTGACACATGCTGCAACATGGATGAACTTGGAAAAATTATTCCAAGTCACAGAAACTAGTAATAAAACTCTACATATTGTATAATTCCATTACTGTAAACAGGCAAACCCATAAAGACAGAAAGAAGATTAATGGTTACCAGGAGCTAGGATAGGCAAGGTGGAGGAAGGAGGAGTGAGGGAGGGAAACAGAATGATTGCTAATGGACACAG
>NW_004444738.1:12579-14284 GCF_000243295.1 Trichechus manatus latirostris | reverse complement strand
TATAAAAACAAAGTAAATCTGGTGGAGAATAGCTTGGATCTATGTTATACCTTTATTAAGTAGCATTTTTAGCACTTAAGGCAATTTACACACCCAAATACAGCCTCTTTTTGGCTATCTTTAAAAGCAAAGGCTCCCATAGCATTGCTGGATGGATCTCCTTTGAAGTGTAATCGGTGCATTCACCATCTCTTATATGGCTACTGTCACCTCTGCTCTTTCTGGAGATGTATTTATTTTCAGGGGCAAAGAAAAGTAAATCTGTTTAGTTGAGTGTTAGCAACAGTCAAAATGCACAGGGTCACTGTGTTCTTGGTAAACAGCCTTATTCCTTTCCCACTGGAATATACAAGAGAGTGTATAATTATATTTCTGTTTCCTTGCTTTTCCGTTTTATAGGTGAAAGTATAGGAGAGAAGAAATACTTGCAGAACAAAAAAATTTGTCCTTTTCTTCTTCTTTACCCTGTCCACATGGCATACATAAAACTCAAGCACTGGGTTATAACTCAACTTCCCTGCTTTCATGATTTTTCAGAATTTATAATTCTTAATATACTAAGATGGTAGTAGTATCCCTTGATAGATACCAGCCTAGCATACTGAGCCATTGAGATGTTTGCTCTCTAATTTTCTGAAATGCCTACAGAAAATTATATCCTTATAGTGTGCTCATTGTTCAAATATCCATCTTTCCAGATCACATTTTCAAGGTCACAGCATTACCCAGAGCAGATATTTGATTAGTGCACAGTGCGGCAGTTGAGATAACTGCTGCAGCTACTCTGTTACGTTTCCTCAGGTTTTGCTTCCTATCATTGCAGACCTGTTCTGAGAGTTTCCCATGAGCTGAGAAAGGACTGAGACAAAGTGGGGCTGAGTTTTAAACTATTTTTTGCAGTAACTTTTTTGAGGCATATTTTTGTATCATATAATCACTCTTTTCAAGTGTGTGATTCAATAATGTTTTAGTACATCACCAAGTTGTGCAACCATTGCCATGAATCAGTTTTGGAACATTTTCATCACCCCAATAAGATCACTAGTGCACATCTACTATTAATCTCCATTCCCATACCCCCTCCCAGGCAACCCCTAATCTACTTTTGTTTCTGTAGCTTTGCGTTTTCTAGATGTCTCATTAAATGGAATCATATAATACATGGTCTCTTGTGTCTAGCTTTTTTTTTTTTTTTTTGAGATTTATGCATGTTGTAGTACTTCATTCCTTTATATTGCCAAATAATATTCCATTCTATGGATATGCCACATTTTGTCTATCCATTTATCAGTTTATGGACATTTAGTTTTGTTTCAAATATTTGGAGATTACGAATAAAGCAGCTAAGAACATTCATGTGCTAATCTTTGGGTGGACACGTTTTCATTTCTCTTGGGTAGATATGGAACTATTTTTTAACAGACTTATCGAATTCTAATTTACGATAAACTAACTACCCATATTTAAAGTATACAGTTTGATAAGTTTTGACATGGGTATATACCTGTGAAACTATCATCATGACTAAGATAATGAACATATCTATCACTCCCAAACAATTCCTCGTGCTGCTTTGTAATTCTCCTCCTTGCTCTTCCCTACTTCCTTCCTCATCCTAAGACAACCACTGGTTTGCTTTCTGTCACTATAGATTAGTTTTCATTTTCTAGATATTACATAAGTGGAATCATGTATTCCTTTTTTT
>NW_004444738.1:8564-9568 GCF_000243295.1 Trichechus manatus latirostris | reverse complement strand
AGAGCATCTGCAGGCCTTGAAGCACCACCAGACCTGCCCAGGCATAACTTCCACTGTGTTACATTCTAATTGCATTGTGACTTCCTCTGTGTCTACAAGATAATGTGTAAATACCAATTTGCTGCATCCCTGGAAACTTTATTTGGTGTCCAAGTCTAGTGTAATCAAAGAATAATTTCATGATTCAGTCACCAACTTATCTTTTCCTGCTCTGATGATTCAAATCACAAGACCAAAGATAAACAAGCCACTTGCACTTCTTAGCGCACATATTATATCACTCCTATAAACCACCCCATGTATATAATCGCCCCACACCACAGAAGTTCTCCTCTTTGTGGGTTATTATAGAGGTCATGAGGGACAGCTTTTCTTTGTGAGCACTCCAGGATGCTTTGAGCAGTGGCGAAGCTACAACAAAAATATCGTGTTTGCTGCTGGTGGGAATGCAAAATGATACAAACATTTTGGAAAATGATATGGTGCTTCCTTAGAAAGCTAGAAATAGAAATACCATATGATTCAGCAATCCCACTTCTAAGAATATATCCTAGAGAGGTCAGAGTCGTCACATGAATAGACATATGCACACCCATGTTCATTGCAGCATTGTTCACAATAGCAAAAGGATGGAAACAAGCAAGATGCCAAACTATGGTACATACACCCAATGGAGTACTACGCAATGATGAACAATGATGAATCTGCAAAGCATCTCACAACGTGGATGAATCTGGAGGGTATCATGCTGAGTGAAATTTGTCAATCACAAAAGGACAAATATTTTATGAGACCACTGTAAAAATTCATGGAAAGGTTTACACACAAAAAGAAACAATCTTTGATGGTTATGAGAGGGGAGGGGTGAGGATGGAAACACACTAAACAGACAATAGATAAGTGGTAGCTTTGTGAAGGCTAAGACAGTACACAATACTGGGGAAGCCAGCACAACATTTCCTAGGCAAGGTCATGGAAGCTCCATAGACACATCCAAATTCCCT
>NW_004444738.1:5415-6471 GCF_000243295.1 Trichechus manatus latirostris | reverse complement strand
TGATCTTTTGAAGTTGCAACAAGAAACCTCCCTCCATCTGCACTGCCCCTGTAGAAAAATGTTTTTGGTGGCAATTAGATTCACTGTATAGTTAAACCAGTGTATTTAGCTGGTGGCTATGAAGGTCCAATTAACTTCTCTAACAGTATGGGTGAAATGAGTTTATTGGATTATATTTCTAGCCAGTTAAGGGTTGTTTTGGTTGAATACTCCCTCTTGTAAACTTATTTAAAGTTAATAAAACATGGTACTAAAATATATTTCATGGGAGCAGAAGTCTTGGGAGAAATGGAAGAAAAATGCAGGGAATAAAGCACTTTAAAGATATTATTGTCATTATTATTATTACTTAATGAAACGAATCACTTCTAATGGGTCACAGTACAGTGAAGTTGAAGGAACAGAGTGTTGGGAACTAGTTGCCCCATATCCTAATGTCAGTTTAGCTGTGGCAGGTGAGTCACAAACTCTCTGAATTTATCTCTTCTAACCTGGAAAGTGGGAGTAATAGTGCTGTTGCCTCTAGAATCCAATGGCGTAGTGAATATAATGTGCTTTGAGAATTATAAATCCTAAGTTAGAGATCAGAAAATAGAGTTGGAACACTAGGTGATCTTTCTGAAAGTATTTAAAAATATATAAGGAGACTTGCTCTACTCAACACAAGTGTTCCCAGGAAAGTATTTCTAAGCAGAAATTTTGTAAACCAAACCTGAGTTTAATTGAGCTAAAGATATATAATCAGCCCACTACCTCCCCTGATGTAATTATACTGCAAGTGAGAATGGGGGCTTATAAAAGGCAAAGGCAAAGCAAAATCTTTTTTGCAAAGCAACTGGTTTCTCATAGTGATTGGGATGGATAATTAGGAGAAGTGAAGGAAGCTCTTGAAGAAAATGGAAGCCATGTAACAAAGGTCTAGTTTATCTACTATTCTCTGCAAAAAGATTGAGTGAGTGAGTAACTCTCAGCACTAGGATCCCAAGAAGCCCCAGATCCTGGCCAACAGTCACCAGCTCTTTCTAGCTGTAGCTGCAGTTCAGCCCTGATCCAGCA
>NW_004444738.1:2677-4368 GCF_000243295.1 Trichechus manatus latirostris | reverse complement strand
TAGCTCTCCCTTTCCAAACATAGTTATATACGCTAAGTCTTCCAAGGATGGGAGAATGTGGGATTCGAGATGGCCATTTTTTCCTTTGCAGAAATTTCACCTGGATTTTCCCCCCCTGGTGTTTAAGATGTCTTTGGTGTTGCACCGTGCTTTGGTTGAACCAAGCTGGGTTCATCTTATTTTGTCAGTGTGATCTCCCCTATTTAGGGGCAATTAGCTCCCCTCCCCAGTAAAAGGCCTCAGAAACAAAAGCCACTTCTAAATATTTATTGAGATTAGGGTGGTGGATGATGGGGGTGTTATTGGATCTTATTATTATGAATAAGGTATTAATTAAAGGAAACAAGGTGGGCCCTCTCTTGGAAGCGCTCAGCCAGGTGGTGTCTCTGAAGGGCAGGTTTGCTGAGTTAGCCAATGATGAGATTTGGCCTTGTTGCGCCTTGTTGCTTGTCTAATTCAATCCCAATCCCTTGTGCTCAGCTTGGCTTGTTGAGGAGGGCAGCTCCCTGCAAGGCAGGCCCTGGTCTTCAGGAAGCTCCTAGGGCAATGTTGGCTGGATTTTGGTGCCTCTACTTAAATTAAGGGGCATTGGTAGTTCAGTGGTAGAATTCTCACCTTCCATGGAGGGGATCCTGGTTCGAGGCCCAGCCAGTGCACCTCATGCACAGCCACTACCCTTCTGTCAGTAGGAGCTTGCATGTTGCTATGATGCTGAACAGGTTTCAGTGGAGATTTCAGACTAAGACTAGGAAGAAAGGTCTGGAGATCTACTTCTGAAAATCAGCCAATGAAAACTCTATGGATCACAACGGTTCAATCCCCAGCTAGTCATGGGGATGGTGCAGGACCAGGCATGGGGTCGCCATGAATTGGAGACCAACTTGACAGCAGCTAACAACAGCATAACAACAACTTAAGTTCAGCATCCCCAGAAAAAAATAATCAGGGCATGTGTCATAAGGTGCCGACTGAAAGACAGGAACTACCCAACTGTCCTGGACAGACAAAGATTTTTAGCCACTTTAGATCAATATCATGTAATAATAAAATAACAATGTTATTATATTAGCCATAGTTTTGGGGGGATATATGTGAGGATTAAATGAGATACTGCATATTTTTCATGTGCAGTATCTCATTTAATCCTCACAATAGCCATATGCAGTAGGTATTATTGTCATTCCTTTTTGTCTTTCCCTCCTTTGGCAACTGAGGGTCAGAATTGCTAAATTGATTTTCCAATAGCCATATGGACAGGGTGCTAAGATTTAAGCCCAAGTTTGTCTGATTCCAAAGCAGAACTAGAAAATATATATAATACACATATAAATGCACACACACACAACCATTTATTTCTATGTCTGTCTCTCTCTCTATCAAACATCATGAGTTCGTACTGATACCTTCGATTCCAGTTCCACACCACAGGGTACATTTTAGTCTTCTCCCTTTCCATATTTGTAACCCTACCTTGCACAGCTTTTGTGCAGATTAAATTTAACAGTGTACGTAAACCTCCAGGCACAGTGCCTGCACATAGTAGCAGGCCTGCCACATAGTGTCTCCTATGAGTTGGAAACAGGCATTCCTTCCTCAAGGTGAACAACTTGGCAAGGGGAATATGGGCTGGATTCCAGCTCCTACTTTCCCGCTGTAATGAATTGAATGGTGGCTCCCCAAAAGATATGTCT
>NW_004444738.1:0-1190 GCF_000243295.1 Trichechus manatus latirostris | reverse complement strand
GTGAAGGCTTTAATCTAAAGCCTTATCTTGTATGATGAAGGCCATGCAAAAGCCAAGCCATATGAGTTATTTAAGGTTTATTTTCTAGTCATCTGCTCTCAAAAAACAATGTTTAGGAACAAGGTCCCTATCAAGAAAAATAAAAATGACCTCTTCGTGAGATAAGATTGGAGGGTCCTGGCACAGAGTTTATCCCCAGCAGGTGCTCAATAAATGAGCCCTTGCCCTCTCCTCATGTAGGACCCCTGCTTCTCTCCTACTTTGCATGGAAGAAAGGGGAGCTGATTTATGCAAAGGTGAGCTGGTTCTGAGGATTCCCTGGGTCACTCTGGCAATAATAGCCAAGGTTCAGGGCTTACCCTCATCATCACCTCTGCCACCAGGTAAATTCCCACCACAGATGAGAGGGGATTCCATCTAATTTTTTATCAGGGTCAGCTTGTAGGTCAACCTTTGCCTGACCCTCACAGGGAAGGCTCTCCTGCCCGCACTTGTGTTCTCACCCAGGTGGACCACAGATATTAGGTGTAGTTTTAGAATGAAACAGACCAGAGTTTGAACTCACTTCTCCCATTTACCAGCTGAACCCCATGAGGCAAATCATTTACTGTTTCTCCATTAGTAGATGGTGTCTTAGGCTGGGTTCTCTAGAGAAGCAAAACCAGTAAGGCATATAAATATATATAGAGAGAGATTTATATCAAGGAAGTGGCTCATGCAGTTGTAGAGGCTGGAATGTCCCAAATCTGTGTGTTAGGCTGGAGGCTTCTCCTGATTCATGTAGCCACAGGGGCTGGTGAACCCAAGATCAGGTCAGGTGAGACAGCAGGGCTCTTGCTCACGGGCTGAGAAGACTAATGAATCCCAAGATTGGCAGGCAAGACGGCAGGTGAGCTGCTAGCTCAACTCCCAAGAACTGGAGTTCAGACAAACAGAAGCCAGCTAGCTGCAGGATCCAGAGTGAGTAAAAGCCAGTAAGCCTTGCCAGAAAGCCCACTTATATTCAATGCAGGCCACACCCCCAAGGAAACTCCCTTTCAAGTGATTGGCTACTCACAGCAGATCCCATCATGGAGGTGATCACATTATATCAGATCTCATCATGGGAGTGATCACATCATTGTATAACTGCCAAACTACTGAGAATCATGGCCCAGCCAAGTTGACACACAACCTTAATGATCACAGAT
>NW_004444737.1:13364-14249 GCF_000243295.1 Trichechus manatus latirostris | reverse complement strand
ATGGTTGCATGCCAACAATACATCAATGTATGCATGATTTTCAAGTAGCTGCACCTTATTCATTCATTCATACAAACGTTTTTAATGGTTACTAGGTAAGTGCTAGTCATTTTGGTAGGTTATTGGGTCATCAATAAATAATAGAAACTCAATGCTCTTGTACAGCTTACTCAAAGGAGGGAGACAGAAATCGAACAATAACAACAACAAAAAGAAAAATTACATAATGTAGTATATTAAGATACTATGGATAAGAAGATACATTGGGGTAAGGTGAATATGTTATGTTTGGGAAGAGAGCTAACATTTTACTTAGTCAAGGCATTCTCATTAAGAAAATAATGTTCGAGCAACTACCGAAGGAGTGAAATTCAGCAGCTATCTGGTGGAAGAGTGCTCCAGAAAGAGGAGACCGAAAGGTCCTGATGTGTATGCTTGCCTGTAGCATGCAAAAGGGAATAACAGAGGCCAGTGTGGTCTGAGTAGGGGTGAATGTAGTAGAATGTGTAATCAGGAAAATGAGCAGGTTGAGAAGGGGAGGGAGTGGTAGAGCATGTAGGATTGTTGGCCATTGTGGGATCTGTGGCTTTTATTCTGAAGGAAGTGGGAAGCCATTGAAAGGTTTTGAACAGAGAAGTGGTAGGATAAGATACAAGTTTTCAAATGATAACTTTAATTTGTGGAGACTATATAGAGAATGGAGAGCTGGTGGTGCAATGGTTAAGACCTTGGCTGCTAACAAAAAGATTGGCAGTTCAAATCCACCAGCTGCTCCTTGGAAGCCCTATGGGGCAGTTTTACTCTGTCCTATAGTGTCACTATGAGTCAGAATAGATTCAACGGCAACTGGTTTATACAGAGAATAGAATAAGCCAAGTTTAAAAA
>NW_004444737.1:5176-8114 GCF_000243295.1 Trichechus manatus latirostris | reverse complement strand
ATTATGTAAGAGACTTCAGATATTTGTTATAGAAAAATATCTGGTAGATGGACTGGGATGTTACTAAATTTGAAGGAAAGAGGATATGTAACGTGACGTGAAGTAGATTAAGAAAGAAACAAAGATGAAGACTAGAAATATCATCAATAAGCTTTGTGGCAAATTGTATGTTGCTTGAAAAATAAGAGAAGGATAAACCTTAGTTAAAGATTGTATAGATTTTCACTTAGTCAGTCAAATTTAATAAGGATGAATTGAATACCTCCTATGCACCTGTCTTAGTTATCTAGTGCTGCTATAACAGAAATACCACAAGTGGATGCCTTCACAAACAGAAGTTGATTCTCTCACAGTTTAGGAGGCTGTAAGTTCAAATTCAGGGTGTCAGCTCCAGGTGAAAGCTTCCTCTCTCTGTCAGCTCTGGAGGAATGTCGTTGTCATCAATCTTCTCCTGGTTGAGGAGCTTCTCAGCGCAGAGACCCTGGGTCCCAAGGACATGCTTTGCTCTTGGCTCTTGTTTGTTGTTGATATGAGGCCCCTACTCTCTGCTCACTTCCCTTTCATCTCTTGTAAGATAAAAGGTGATGCAGGCTACTCCCCAGTGAAATTCCTTTTACTTTGGATCAGATATGTGCCTGAGTAAGGGTGTTACATCCCACCCTACTCCTCTTTAGCATAATCTAATCTTGCCTAATAACCACAGGCCGAGATTAGGATTTACAACACATAGGAAAATTACATCAATTACAAAATGGAGGACAACTACACATTACTGGGAATCATGGCCTAAACAAGTTGACGCATATTTTGGGGGGATGCAATTCAATCCATGACAGCACCATACACTACAGATAAAGGGAAACATAGGGACTCTATTTTCGAGGTACTCATTATCTTATTAGGAGAAATATACACAAAAGCAATTTACGGTGAAACATGCTAAAATAGAGATATCTGTCAGATGCAATGAGAATACAGAAGAAAGAAATTTACACCACTACTCTAAAAAAATCAAAATAAGAATTATTATAATTAAGTTTTTTTTTGTTGTTGAGAATATACACAGTAAAACGTACACCAATTTGTTTCTACATGTACACTTCAATGACATTGATTACTTTCTTGTTATTCATTTTCTGAGTTGTTCCTCCCCCATTAATATAAACTCACTGTCCCCTAAATTTTCTATCTTATCTTTTAAGTTGCTGTTGACAAATTGATCCCATACGTTTTAATGTTAAAAAAGTTTTATTTTAAAGCCAACATATCTTTAAGGAAAGACTTCTGTGACCTCCATAAGTAGATTAAGTCCTTCTGTGCTGTGCTTTTATAATACTGTGTGCAATGAGCTTTGCATATATACATCAGAGTTGCATTTCAACCACTGCTTATGTAATTAATATCATTAATGTCTGTCTGTGAGGTCCAGGAGGCAGTATGTTATAATAGAACTCACAGTGTTTGACTTCAGATAGACCTTAATCCAATGCTGGAATATTCAGTTATTTGTTGTGACTTTTAGAAAATTGTTTATGCTCTCTCAACTTTACCATCTTCATTGATAAAATGGGGCCAATGTTAATATAATTTTCAAGATGATGGTTATGATTAAGTGAGGTGATGAATCTAAAAGGTTTGGTGCTTGGTTGTCAGGATACATCATAACTGTTACCTTTCTGTTAATCAGTGGTTGTCCTATAGTGCACTTTGTAGGCATGGGGTAACGGAGGAGAGATCTCAAAGTCTGTCCCAAAAGGGGAGAGGACTGAGAGAGTAAGTTTCCAGATCCCACCATTCTGTCTCGCCTTCCCCACTTCCTTCAGGGAAGACTAGCTTTTATTTGTTTTACTTATTTGTCACATCAATAAAATTTTGTTTCAAAGACTGAGAATTAATTACTGTAAATAATTTACATATCCTACTTATCTTCATAAACCATCTTTTTTTCCCTGTAATATCTTTTACTATTCTTTGAAGCATTGAAATGTCACGTGCTGCGTTTTCTCTTTGCTTCTAAAAATAAAATGATTTTCTTTCTTTATAAGATGCCTTCTACCGATGTTTTATGTAATTAGTAATGCATTGGTAATATATTAAGGTAATATAATAAGCATATCAACAATGTTCTATCTTGTCTAGGATAGCATGTTTAGGAATAATACTCACAAGAACTCTGCTTAGGATATGCAAAAAGAGACCATAGGTATATTTTGGTAGCTATACTTTTACCAAATCAACATTCTGGAACTTGTTATGACATAATGGTATTGAATATTTAACTTTATATGAACATAAACACTTAAAAGTTGTTCCTACCCTTTTGTAGAAAGTGAAAATGTGATATTCATTTAAAGGAAATAGGTTTCACGGGCTTTTAATTCTAATATTGCTATATTCAAAACACTTAAATGATTTGATAATTACATAAATTACTTGTGTGTGTTATGTGAGGAAAGCAGTCAGACTAGAGACACCTTTCATTCTTAAAGCTGACAAATGGTTTGGACCAATCTGGCAACTGAATGATGGTTTGTGAAGATAACCTGAGTTTTTCAGCTTAACCACGCTAATGCGTGGTTCTGAATCCTGTATATTCCTTAGAATTATTCTCAGAGAATATATATTTTTTAAATACTGTGAATGTTAACCCTTACCTCAGCCCATACAAAAATTAACCTTGAAATAAAACATAGACTTAAATGCAATACCTAAAATTATAAAACTTCTAAAAGAAAATATGAAAGAAAAATTTTGTGACCTTAGGACCTTAGGGTAAGCAAAGTTTCTTAGATATAACACAAAAAGCATGATTGCATACACACACACACACACACACACACACACAAAGTGATAAGCTGGATTTCATCATTTTTTTTAATTGCTCTTCAAAAGACAACATTAAGAAAAAAGAAGATAAGCTGCAGACTGGGAGAAAGTA
>NW_004444737.1:3220-4701 GCF_000243295.1 Trichechus manatus latirostris | reverse complement strand
AATCAACTACAAGCAGTTACTTCCAGATTTTTTTAAAATTTTTACCACTGTATTCTGCTGCCTCTCCATGAAGATTATAAGAGTGATAACGGTGGTAGAAATGAATAATCAGGTTTGTATCTACATGGTTCAGCTCAATTATTAAAGTCTGTATCTAAAAGTCTGCAAAAAATGATTCCCATTTTTAAATTTATTTGGTACTTGTTTTACCAATCCCTTCAAAGCAGTGAGGACTGGAGGTATTTTTTCCTCTATTTATCTTGCTGTATAGATCAATAATAATATCCAATTGTTTCAAATGTTCTAAGATTTTATGTTCTGAAACGTTTGTGTATGTGTGTTTTTAAATTAAAGACAGCATGATCCCAATTGTTTGATCATGAAGGAAGAAAACTAGCTTGTTTCCAATGATTGCGTGAGAGGCAGGTATAGCCTATATCACCGAAGCAGTGCCTTCACTACTTGTCAGCTGAGCCATCATTTAATTAAACCAATTTAAGGTATAAAAAGAAGTCAGACATATTATGGAATTTCACTCTATGCTCACTTTCATTTTAAATGATAAATAAGTTGACTTTATATAGACACAGCCATAAATTAGTTAAAATAATACTGTGAATCCATTGCTGTACAGTCGATTCTTACTTACAGTAACCCTATAGGACAGAGTAGAACTGCCCCATCGGGTTTCCAAGGAGTGGTTGGTGGATTCAAACTGCTGACCTTTTGGTTAGCAGCTGAGCTCCCACCACTGTGCAACCAGGCCTCCTCTGTTAGTTCTTGTTGTTGTTGTTAGATGCCTTCCAGTCAGTTCCAACTCATAGCAACCCTGTGTCCAACAGGACAGAACACTGCCCCGTCCTGCACCATCCTAACAATTGTTGCTATGTTTGAGCCCATTGTTGCACCACTGTGTCAATCCATCTCATGGAGGGTCTCTCTCTTTTTCACTGACCCTCTACTTTACCAAACGTGATGTCCTTTTCCAGGGACGGGGCCCTCCTGGTAACATGTCCAAAGCATGTGAGACAAAGCCTCACCATCCTCACTTTCAAGGGGCACTCTTTGTATCTATATTTATATATCTATATATCTATGTGTCTATATACCTATATACCTCTAAGGAGCCCTGGTGGCGCAGTGGTTAAATGTTTGGCTGCAAACCAAAAGGTCAACAGTTCAAATCTACCAGCAGCTTATTGGAAACCCTATGGGGCAATTCAGTTCTGTCTACAGAGTTGCTGTGAGCTGGAAATCGACTCCATGACAACAGGTTTTATATACCTATGTATCTCTATCTCTATATCTGTTTATCTATCTATCTCTCTGTTTATCTATCTGTCTGTCTATCTATCTATCTATAATACATTAAAAAGGAGCCCTCATTGCACAATGGTTAAGCGCTCAGCTGCTAACCAAAAGGTTGGTGATTTAAACCTACTTAGTAGCTCCGGCAGGCAAAAGACCTGATGATCTGCTTT
>NW_004444737.1:0-2721 GCF_000243295.1 Trichechus manatus latirostris | reverse complement strand
AGTGGCTGCTACTCCAGGTAAAGATCTCAGCTATGATTCTCGGTATTCACCCATCTTTCTAGATTTTGGGATGGCATTTGGTCCTGTGACCTCTGTTCTCTGGTGATTTTAAAAATAGCAGTTAATTTTAAGTTTGTACAGTTTTTTTCTTTTTTTTATTGTAAAGATGGTAGTTAAGTTGAGAAGCTCTTTACATGTTGGAGCTGAAACCAAAGTTACCCATTCTTTACTATAACACATGAAACTTTCACCATAATAGACAATATTATGGGTTATGAAACCTGAATGCATTTCAAAAAATTGAAACCTTACCAATTTTGGTCTGTATCCACAATAGAACTAAACTAGAAACAATAACAGGAAGATTTGGAAAATCCCCAAATATGTGAAAATTAGACAACACACCTGCAAATAAGCCATGGCTCAAAGAAAAACAGCCCAAAGAAAATATGAACATATTTTAACAGAATGAGAATAAAACACAATTTCTGGGATGTAGTTAAAGCAGTACTTAGAGGAAAATTTATACTTTAGATTTTTTTTATGGAAAAAAATGGTCTGAAATCATTAATATAAGCTTCTATCCTTAGGAAGTAGTAATATGAAAATAAATTAAACCCACAGTGAGCAAGCAAGAAAGAAAGAAGAATGAAGAAAACAATAAAGACAAGAGCAAAAAAAATAAATAAAATTTAAAACTGAAAGCTAATATAGGAAAATTAATGAAAGCAAACCTCTTTTTTTTGAGATTAGTAAATCTATAAATTGTATTACAATGACCAAGAAAATGGGAAAAATAAAGTAATCATGTAATTTTGGGGACAGTAAATTTGTAGGGCAGGCCAGCAGGCTAGAAACTAAGGCAGAATTTCTATGTTACAGCAGGATTCTTAGTTCTCCAAGCAACTTTGGTTTTTGTTCTCAAGGCCTTCAACTATTTGGTATGAAGGCCACCCACATTTTTTTTTTAAATTGTGCTTTAAATGAGTTTACAGCTCAAGTTTATTTCTCATGCAAAAATTTATACACACATTATTTTGTGAACCTGGTTGCTATCCCTATAATGTGACAGCACACTCCTCCTTCCCACCTTGGATTCCCTGTGTCCATTCAGCCAGCTCCTATCCCTTTCTGCCTTCTCATCTCACCTCTGGATAGGAGCTGCCCATTTAGTATCCTATATATACTTGAACTAAGAAGCACACTCTTCACAATTATCATTATACATCTTATAGTCCAGTCTAATCTCTGGAAGAGTGGAAGCCCACCCACTTTTTGAGGGCAATCTCCTTTACTCATAGTCAACTGATCGTGAATGTTAATCATATCTACAAAATACCTTCACAGGAACATATAAACCAGTATTTGATCAAACAACTGGGCAACATAGCCTAGCCAAGCTGACATAAAATTAACCATCACACTCATGTACATTGTTATTTTTTTAAAGAGAAGCCCAGTCATTTCAATAAAGAAATTATAGTATGTCAACAAATTGTTTTTGAAAAACTGGATGACCATATACAACCAAAAGCTAAACCTTGATCCATACCTTATACTACTTAGAAATATCAATCCATCATGTATCGTATACTTAAATTTAAGACCATAATGTCATAAAATTTTTAGAAGACTCTAAGGAGTGCATATTTGTGATCTTTATTTAAGCAAATATTTGTTTTTGTTTTTTATAATTGATACCAAAATCATAATCCATATGAAAAATTGTACAAATTTAACTTCACCAAAATTAAAAACTTCTGGTTTATGAAAGATCCTTAACAATAAGAAGACAAGTCACTGACTTGGAGAAATGTTGGAAAAACATATCCGATAAAGGAATTATGTTCACAATTTGATAATACACTAAAAAATTAATAAGAAAAATATTCAGTCTTCTTCCAGGCAACATAGCGCTATAGTCAGAAGCACCACGCCATCCCTCTGCAGCAAAGATCAGAAAAACTAAGTCAAACAGAGTCACATGTCAGTCTTGAAACCCTACGCATCAAATGAAGAGATAAAGAACTCAGCCAAGCACCGAATGGAATAAGAAACTGACCAAGAACAGAGAGCAAGGAGAGATACATGCGGAGGTCCCCTAACAGCTACCACAGCATGGATCCACCATCTTGGACTCCTATCAGAGATCAGTGAACAGGGGGTACGAGAAAAGAGCTTCACGGAGCTTCCAGCAGGAGAAAGAATAACCGGTAACCAGCGATATATGCTTTCCCACCCCCCACCCTTCTTCACCCCCACTTAGCCTCCTCTGCTTCCTGCAGCCACAGTCTTTTGTCCAGGAAGAACCCCAGTGTCACTTGGATTCCACCTGCCCACAATGGCCGGCTCCTTGAGTGCCTTTTGTTGGTTGCTGGTGTTGCTTTTTTCCACTTCTTTAGATTTCTTCCTTACCTCTCACCATCTCCCCCTCCTTTGTCTCAAATACCTTGCTCCGTGGGCCATCTTTGCTTCTTCCTGAAAGGCTGTGAAACTCCGTTTGACTGTGAAACTGCTTCCTGGTCCATGCTGCCAGGCTGGTAGGACCCCTGGGGCTTTTTTGTTTGTTTGTTTGTTTGCTCCGATTTGTTCTGTTTTGATTTGTTTGTTTTCTTTTTCTTTTCTCAGCTTGGGAGCCCCTTCTAGCCAGGCAGTACTGCGCAGCTTGGAAGCTACTCCCTTACTCTGTGCAGCCACACAGGGACAACCCTGGGGGCATTT
>NW_004444736.1:5316-14372 GCF_000243295.1 Trichechus manatus latirostris | reverse complement strand
TCTGTCAGGCACACTCATGGCTGGGCATCACAGAGTGCATCTTGAAAACATCTACACCCCAGACGGCTTCACATATGTGAATGGGAGAAAAGATAACCTTCTTGACCCAGGTGGAGAATGCATAGGCAACGTCGTCGTGCAGGTAACACAGAGGGGTTTTCAAACACGGTAAACCCTTCTGGCGTGATCAACGAGGAAGAGAGAAAGTGTGTTGTGTTTTCTGCCTGCAGCAGTGAGTTGGATACATGCACATGGTTACCACAGAAGATTTGGTTAGCAGTAGTACATTGTTTTCCCTCCCTTTAGTTAAACGGGCAACATTCTGCCTTGTTCTTCCTTGAATCGGAAAGGTACATTCATTCTCAGTGACACAAAGTTCTCATAGAAAACGTCTGAAAACCCCTGGGATTGAAGTACTTCAATGGGAGAAACTTGACATTCTCTTTCCACTCAGAGAATGTATGAGAATAATTGTGGATCCTGTAAGAACTGTTGTATATATACTGATAATTTAATCAACTTGATTAAATTTAACTGTCTAGAATGAGAAAACTGTATTTTGAATTATTTTTCTTTCGGTGAATTGGGAACATGCAAGTCCTGGTAAGATAGTGTTTACTTTGTAAAACTACATTTCTTTTGTTGTTGTATACTCGAACAGGAGAAACTCGCATTATTTTCTCCTTTAGATATACTGTCTGTAGGGCACATCTTAGCCACGCAGCACATAGTTCCTACTGAAAACATGTAAATCCGCATGGCTTTACTCACTCGAATGGGAGAAAAGTCAAACTCTTTTCCCATGTTTAGAATGTATGCAGAATTCTTGTTCCTGTAACACAGAAGTATTTTAACACACAGTAAGTTAGTCCTTCTGACTTCATCTACATAAATTAGAGAAATTTTATTTTGGTTTCTCTTTCATGCAGTGACTTGGGAACACACTTGGCCTGGTAACATCGTGTTTATTAAGCAAAACTACAACTCTCTTTCTGTTGTGTACATGAACGGGAGAAACTAGAATTCTGTTCTCCTTTAGAGAGACTGTCTGTAAAGTACATTCTCGGCCAGGTAGCACAGAGTGCCTACTGAGAACATCTAAACCCCACATGGCTTCATTTACTCGAATGGGAGAAAAGTTAAACTCTTTACCCAGATGGACAATGTATAGGCAACATTCTTGTGCCTGTAACAGAGAGGGATTTTCAAACACAGTAAATTAGTCCCTCAGACTTCATCTACCTGAATGAAAGAAACTGTATTTTGGTTTCTCTTTCTTGAAGTGAATTGGAAACATGCATGTGCTTACAACACAAAGTTTAGTCAGCAAAACTACGTCAGTTTTGACATCCTTTAGTTGAACGGGAAACAATCTGCCTTGTTCTTCCTAGAATGTGAAAGACACATTCATACCCCGTAATGCAAAGTTCCCATAGAAAACATCTGAACACCCGAGGGAGTGAAATACTTGAAATTGAGAAATTTGACATTCTTTTCCCATTCAGAGAATGTATCAGAATGGTTGTTGATCATCTGAGAACTGTGTCTTAACAAAACTGGTAAGTTAATCACCTTGTTTCAGTTAACTATCTAGAATGAGAAAACTGTATTTTGGTTTTTCTTTCATACAATGAATTGGGAACATGCACTACCTGGTAACATAGTGTTTACTAAGCAAAACTACATATCTATTTCTGTTGTGTACCCGATCTGGAGAAACTCGCATTGTTTTCTCCTTCAGAGATACTGTCAGTAAGGCACACTCTGGGCCGGGCAGCTAAGATTGCCTACTGAAAACATTCAAACCCCCCATAGCTTCACAAACTCAAATGGGAGAAAAGTTTAACTCTTTACCCAGGTGAAGAATGTATAGGCAACATTCCTGTGCCTGTAACACAGGGGAGTTTTCAAACACAGTAAGTTAGTCTGTCTGATTTCCTCTATCCCAATTAGATAAGTTGTATTTCGTTTCTGTTTCTTGAAGTGAATTGGAAACTTACCTCTTCTTACATAACAAGGTTTACTCAGCAAAGTTACATCGCTTCTGCCATCCTTTAGTTGAATGTGAAATAATCTGCCTTGGTCCTCATAGAATGTGAAACGCACATTCAATCCCGGTAACACAAAGTTCCCTTAGAAACATCTGATTCAAGTACTTGAAAGGGAGATAATTTTCCCAATCGCAGAATGTATGAGAAAGGTTGTAAACTGAGTGGCAACTGTGTTTTACCAAAACCGATAACTTACTCAACTGATTAAGTTAACCAACATGAAAGAGAACACTGTATTTTGTGTTGTATTTCAGGCACTGAGTTGACAACATACACGTTCTGCTCACATAGAATTTACTTAGTAAAACGACATCTCTGTTACTGCCGTATACTTGAATAACAAAAACTCAAATTGTTTTTGCCTTTAAAAATGCTGCATGTAAGGCACATTCTAAAGCATGTATCCTATGCCTTGCAAGAAGGAGAAAACAGAAGAGAGTTGCTTGAAACTCCCTCTTGTGTTACATGCCCAAGAAAGTTGCCTGTGCATTGTCTACCTTGGTAAAGAGTTTGAATTTTCTCCCATTCGAGTACATGAAGCCCTTCGGGGTTCACAGCTTTACAGGAGGCACTCGATGCTGAGCGGCCGAGAATGATGACTTACAGCCGCTATCCTTGAAGGAGAAGAGAAAGCTCCTTTCTCCCATTCTGGTACACGACAGCCGCAGCGCTGTTGTTTTCCTAACTTAACACTATGTTAGCAGCACGTGCAAGTTGCCAATTCACTGCATGAAAGAGAAAGCAAAATACAGTGTTGTCATTCAAGGTGGTTAACTTAATCAACTTCACTTTTCAGTTTTGTTGAACAAACTGTCCTCACACCACAAGCTGCGTTCTCAAACATTCTCTCAGTGGGGGAAAGAGTGGCGAGTGTGTGCCTTTCAAGTACTTGAATCCCCTGGTTTTCGAAGGGAGCTTTGCATTACACAGAAGGAAGGTAAATTTTGCATTCTAAAAAAGCAGGCAGATTGTTTGCCTTCAGCTAGAGGATGGCAGAAGCTGTTCTGTTTTGCTCATTAAAGCTTATGTGGTTAATATGAGCATGTATCCTATTCCCTGCAAGAAAGAGAAATGAAAGGACAGTTGCTTTCAGTCTGGGGGATGAAGTGAGAGGGATTCACTTAGTGTGCTTGAAACTCCCTCTGTGCTACATCCCCAAGAAAGTTGCCTCTGCCTTGACTAAATGGGTAAAGAGTTTGTATTTTCAGCAGTTTGAGTACTGGAAGCCCTGCAGGGTTTACAGCTTTCCGGCAGGCACTGTGTGCTGCGCGGCCGAGAATGACGCATCACAGCCGCTATCCTTGAAGGAGAAGAGAAAGTGCCTTTTCTCCCGTTCTGGTACAAGACAGCGGCAGCGCTGTAGTTTTTCTAACTAAACACTATGTTAGCATCACCTACAAGTTCCCAATTCACTGCATGAAAGACAAAGCAAGGTACAGTGTTGTCATTCAATGTGGTTAACTTAATCAACTTCAGTTTTCAGTTTTGGTAGACAAAACACTCCTCACATCACAAGCTGCTTTCTCAAACATTCTCTCAGTGGGGAAAGAGTGGCGAGTGTCTGCCTTTCAAGTACTTGACTCTCCTGGATTTCAAAGGGAACTTTGCATTACCTGGAATGAAGGTAAATTTTGCATTCCAGGAAAAGCAGGCAGATTGCCTGTAGGTAGAGGACGGCAGGAGCGGTTCAGTTTTGCTGGGTAAAGCTTGTGTGGTTAACACGAGCATGTATCCTATTCCTTGCGAGAAAGAGAAACCAAAAGACAGTTGCTCTCCATCTGTGGGATGAAGTGAGAAGGATTCACTTAGTGTGCTTAAGCTCCCTCTGTGCTACATGCCTATGAAAGTTGCCTCTACCTTGTCTACATGGGTAATGAGTTTGTGTTTTCACCCGTTTGAGTATGTGAAGCCCTGCGGGGTTTACAGGTTTCTGGGAGGCACTGTGCTGTGCGGCCGAGAATGACTACTTACAGACGGTATCCCTGAAGGAGAAGAGAAAGTGCCTTTTCTCCTCTTCTGTACAAGAGATCGGCAGCGCCGTAGTTTTGCTAACAAAACACTATGTTAGCAGCACGTACAAATTCCCAATTCACAGCATGAAAGAGAAAGCAAAATACAGTGTCCTCATTCAAGGTGGTTAACTTGATAATCTACAGTTTTCAGTTTTGGTAGAACAAACAGTCGTCACACCACAAGCTGCTTTCTCAAACCTTCTCTCAGTGGGGAAAGAGTGGCGAGTCTGCCTTTCAAGTACTTGAATTCCCTGGTTTTCAAAGGGAAATTTGCATTACACGAAATGAAGGTAAATTTGGAATTCTAAAAACACAGGCAGATTGTTTGCGTTCGGCTAGAGAATGGCGGAAGCGGTTCAGTGCTGAGTAAAGCTTGTGTGGTTAATACAAGCATGTATCCTATTCCTTGCGAGAAAGAGAAAAAAAAGACCATTGCTCTCAGTCTGGGGGATGAAGTGTGAAGGATTCACTTAGTGTGCTTGAAACTCCCTCTGTGTTACATGCCCCAGAAAGTTGCCTCTGCCTTGTCTACTTGGATAACGAGTTTGATTTTGTCCCGTTTGTGTATGTGAAGCACTGCTGGGTTCACAGCATTCCGGGAGACACTCTGTGCGCAGCCGAGAATGTCACCTTACAGCTGCTATCCCTGAAGGAGTAGAGAAAACACCTTTTCTCCCTTTATAGTACAAGAGATCTGCAGTGCTGTAGTTTTGCTAACAAAACACTATGTGAGCTGCAAGCTGCTTTCTCATACATTCTCTCAGGGCAGAAAGAGTGGCGAGTCTGCCTTTTAAGTACTTGAATTCCCTGGGTAAAGACTTTGACTTTACTCCCGTTTGAGTACCGGAAGCCCTGCAGGGTTTCCAGCTTTCCTGGAGGCACTCTGTACTGTACGGCCGTGAATGTTACCTTATAGACGGTATCCCTGAAGGAGGGGAGAAAGCATGTTTCTCCACTTCTGCTATAGGACAGCAGCAGCGCTGTAGTTTTGGTAACTAAACACTATGTTAGCGGCACATGTTCCCAGTTCACTGCATGCATGAGAAAGCTAAATACACTGCTCTGGTTCAAGCTGGAAAACTTAATCAACTTTTCAGTTCTGTTAGAAAAAACAGTCCTCACACCACCAGCTGCTTTCTCAAACATTCTCTCAATGCTATATGACTGGCGAGTGTCTGCCTTTCAAGTACTTGAATCCCCTGGTTTTCAGAAAAATCTTTGCGTCACAGGGAATGAAGGTAAATTTGCATTCTAAAAAAACAGACATATTGTTTGCCTTCAGCCAGGGGACAGCAGAAGCAGTTCAGTTTTGCTGACTAAAGCTTGTGTGGTTAACACCAGCTTGTATCCTATTCCCGGCCTGAAAGAGAAACCAAAAGAAGGTGCTCACAGTCTGGGCAATGAAGTGAGAAGGATTCACTTACAGTTCTTGAAAATCCCTCCGTGTTACCTCGCCAAGAATTTGCCTGCGTATTGTTTACTTGGGTAAAGACTTTGAATTTTCTCCCTTCCGAATACGTGAAGCTCTGCGGGGTTTACAGCTTACCAGGAGGCCCTCTGTGCTGCACTGCCGAGAATGCCTCCTTACAGACGGTTTCCCTGAAGGAGGGGAGAAAGTGCATTTCTCCCCTTCTCCTATACGACAGCGGCAGTGATGTAGTTTTGCTCACTAAACCCTACGCGAGCAGCAAGTACGTGCTCCCAATTCACTGCATGAAGGAGAAAGCAAAATACCCTGTTCTCCTTCAAGCTAGATTGTTTGCCTTGAGCTAGAAGACCGCAGAAAAGGTTCAGTTTTGTTGAATAAAGCTTCTGTATTTAACACGAGCATGTATTGTATTGCCTTCAAGAAAAAGAAAGCGAATGACAATTGTACTCACTCTAGGTGATGAAGTGAGAAGGATCGAGTTACTGTGTTTGAAAATATCTGCCTGTTACATGCCCAAGAATGTTGCCTGTGTATTGTTTACCTGGGTGAAGACTTTGACTTTTCTCCCGTTCAAGTATGTGAAGCCCCGCGGGGTTTACAGCTTTACGGGAAGCACCCTGTGCTGCGTGGCCAAGAATGCCGCCTTACAGACGGTATCCCTGAAGGAAGGGAGAAAGCGCGTTTCTCCTCTTCTGCTATACGACAGTGGCAGCGCTGTAGTTTTCCTAACTAAACACCATGCTAGCAGCAAGTACGTGTTCCAAATTCACTGCATGAAGGAGAATGCGAAATACACTGTTGTCGTTGAAGCTGGTTAACTTATGTTTCCAGTTTTGGTTGAAAACACAGTCGTCACACCACAGCTGCTTTCTCAAACATTCTCTCAATGCTCTATGACTGGCGAGTGTCTGCCTATCAAGTACTTAATTCCCCTCGTTTTCAAAGGGAATTTTGGATTACACGGAATGAAGGTAACCTTCGCATTCTAAGAAAAAGAAGCAGACTGTTTGTCTTCAGCCAGAGGACTGCAGAAGCGGTTCAGTTTTGCTGACTAAAGCTTGTGTATTTTTCACGAGCATGTATAATATTCCCTGCAAGAAAGAGAAACCGAATGAGAGTCGCTGTCAATCTGGGGAATGAAGTGAGGAGTGACTTACCATGTTTGAAAATCCCTCTGTGCTACATGCCAAAGAATCTTTCCTGTGTATTGTTTACCTGGGTAAAGACTTTGACTTTTCTCCCTTCCGAGTACGTGAAGCCCTGCGGGGTTTCCAGCCTTCCGGGAGGCACTCTGTGCTGTGCGGCCGAAAATCCTGAAGGAGGGGAGAAAGTGCGTTACTCCTCTTCTGTTAAAGGACAGCAGCAGCGCTGTAGTTTTGATAACTAAACACTATGTTAGCAGCACGTACATGTTCCCAGTTCACTGCATGCATGAGAAAGCTAAATACACTGTTCTGGTTCAAGCTGGAACACTTAATCAACTTAAGTTTTCAGTTTGGGTAGAAAAAACAATCATCACACCACCAGCTGCTTTCTCAAACATTCTCTCAATGCTATACGATGAGTGAGTGTCTGCCTTTCAAGTACTTGAATCCCCTGGTTTTCAGAAAGAACTTTGCATCACAGGGAATGAATATAAATTTGCAGTGTAAGAAAACAGACAGATTGTTTGCCTTCAGGCAGAGGACAGCAGAAGTGGTTCAGTTTTGCTGACTAAAGCTTGTGTGATTAACACGAGCTTGTATCCTATTCCCTGCCCAAAAGAGAAACCAAAAGACAGTTGCCCACAGTCTGGGCGATGAAGTGAGAATGATTCACTTACAGTGCTGGAAAATCCCTCCGTGTTACCTCCCCAAGAAAGTTGCCTGTGTATTGTTTACCTGCGTAAAGACTCTGACTTTTTTCCCTTTTGAGTACGTGAAGCCCTGCACGGTTTCAGCTTTCTGGCAGGCATTTTGTGCTGTGCAGCCGAGAATGCCGCCTTACAGACGGTATCACTGCAGGAGAAGAGAAACCGCTTTTCTCCCTTTCTGGTATACGACAATGGCAGAACAGCAGTTTTGCAGAGTAAAGACTATGTTAGCAGCAAGTGTAAGTCCCGAATTCACCGCATGAAAGAGAAAGCAAAATGCAGCTTTCTCCTTCAAGCTGCTTAACTTCATCCAATGAAGTTTTCAGTTTTGATAGAACAAACTGTCCTCACAGCACCAACTTACTTCTCAAAAGTTCTCTTAGTGGGATAAGACTGGAGAGTGCCTGCCTTGCAAGTACTTGAATCCCCTGTTTTTCAAATGAAAATTTGCATAACAGGGAATGCAGGTACTTTTGGCATTCAAAGCAAGACAGGCAGATTGTTTGCCTGCAGCTAGAGGATGGCAGAAGAGGTTCAGTTTTGCTGACTAAACTTTGTGTGCTTAACGCGAGCATGTAGCCTCTTCTCTGCCAGAAAGAGAAAGCGGAAGTCTGTTTCTCTCAGTCTGGGGATGAAGGGAGAACGAGTCACTTCCTGTGTTTGAAAATCCCTCTGTGTTACATGCCTAAGGAAGTTGCATGTGCACTGTCTACCTGGATAAACTGTATGACTCTTCTGCTTTAGAAGTAGTTGAAGCCGTTCAGACTTTCCAGCATTCTGGGAGGCATTTTGTACTGCGAGGCTGAGACTACCGCTTTACAGACGGTACCCCTAAAGGAGAAGAGAAACCTCGTTTCTGCCATTCTGGAATACGAATGAGGCAAAACCGTATTTGTGCTGAGCAAAAACCTTGTTAGCAGCAAGTTTAAGTTCCCATTCACCACATGAAAGAGAAAGCAAAATGCAGCATCCTCCTTCTAGCTGCTTAACTGAATGTTGTGAAATTTTCAGTTTTTTTAGAAGAAACAGTCTGCCCAGCAGAAGCTGCTTTCTCAAAGGTTCTCTTAGTAGGAGAATGCTGGAGTCTGCCTGCCTTACAAGTATTTGAATCCCCTGGATTTCAAAGGGAACTTTGCATAAAGGAAATGAAGGTACTACTGGCTTTCGAAGCAAAGCAGGCAGATTATTTGCCTTCAGCTAGAGCATGGTAGAAGAAGTTCTGTGTTGCTGACTAAACCTTGTGTGCTTGACGTGAGCATGTAAACTCTTCCCTGCCTGAAAGAGAAAGCAAGAGCTTGTAGCTTTCAGTCTGGGGATGAAGGGAGAACGATTCGCTTCCTGTGTTTGAAAATCCCTCTGTGTTACATGCAGAAAAAGTTGCCTGTGCGTTGTCTACCTGGGTAAAGTGCACGACTTTTCTCCCTTTCAAGTAGTTGAAGCCGTTCAGGGTTTCCAGCATTCCGGGAGGCATTCCGTGCTGTGAGGCTGAGAATACCACTTTACAGAAGGAATCCCTAAAGGGGAAGAGAAACCGCGTTTCTGCCTTTCTGGAACACGAATGAGGCAAAGCCGTAGTTGTGCTGAGTAAAAACTTTGTTAGCAGCAAGTGTAAGTTCCCAATTCACCACATGAGAGAGAAAGCAAAATACAGCGTTCTCCTTCAAGTTGCTTAACTGAAACTACTGAAGTCTTCATTTTTGTGAGAAGAAACA
>NW_004444736.1:2317-3752 GCF_000243295.1 Trichechus manatus latirostris | reverse complement strand
ATGGTAGAAGAAGTTCTGTGTTGCTGACTAAACCTTGTGTGCTTGACGTGAGCATGTAAACTCTTCCCTGCCTGAAAGAGAAAGCAAGAGCTTGTTGCTCTCAGTCTGGGGATGAAGGGAGAACGATTCGCTTCCTGTGTTTGAAAATCCCTCTGTGTTACATGCCTAAGGAAGTTGTCTGTGCGTTGTCTACCTGCGTAAAGTGCATGACTTTTCTCCCTTTCAAGTAGTTGAAGTCGTTCAAGGTTTCCAGCATTCCGGGAGGCTTTCTGTGCTGCGCGGCTGAGAATACCGCTTTACAATCGCTATCCCTAAAGGAGAAGAGAAACCGCGTTCCTCCCGTTCTGGAACACGAAGGAGGCAAAACTGTAGTTGTGCTGTGTAAAAGCTTTGTTAGCAGCAAGTGTAAGTTCCCAATTCACCACATGAAAGAGAAAGCAAAATGCAGCATTCTCCTTCAAGCTGCTTAACTGAATGTTCTGAAATTTTCAGTTTTTTAGAAGAAACAGTCCAACCATCAGAAGCTGGTTTCTCAAAGGTTATCTCAGTGGGAGAATGCTGGAGTATGCCTGCCTTACAAGTATTTGGATGCCCTGGTTTTCAAAGGGATCTTTGCACAAAGGGAATGAAGGTACTACTGGCTTTCGAGGCAAAGCAGGCAGATTGTTTGCTTTCAGCTAGAGGATGGAAGAAGAAGTTCTGTCCCACTGACTAAACCTTGTGTACTTAACGTGAGCATGTAGCTTCTTCCCTGCCTGAAAGAGAAAGCAAGAGCTTCTTACTCTCAGTCTGGGGATGAAGGGAGAACGATTCACTACCTGTGTTTGAAAATACCTCTGTGACTCTTCTCCCTTGGAAGTAGTGGAAAGCATTCAGGCTTTACAGCATTGCGGGAGGCATTCTGTGCTGCGCGGCTGAGAATACCACTTTACAGACGGTATCCTTAAAGGAGAAGAGAAACCGCGTTCCTCCCGTTCTGGAACACGAAGGAGGCAAAACCGTAGTTGTCCTGAGTAAAAGCTTTGTTAGCAGCAAGTGTAAGTTCCCAATTCACCACATGAAAGAGAAAGCAAAATGCAGCATCCTCCTTCAAGCTGTTTAACTGAATGCTCTGAAATTTTCAGTTTTTTTTAGAAGAAACAGTCTGCCCAAAACAAGCTGCTTTCTCAAAAGTTCTCTCAGTGAGAGAAAGCTGGACTATGCCTACCTTACAAGTATTTGAATCCCCTGGTTTTCAAAGGGAACTCTGCATAAAGGGAATGAAGGTACTACTGGCTTTCGAAGCAAAGCAGGCAGAGAGTTCGCCTTCAGCTAAAGGATGGCAGAAGAACTTCTGTCTCGCTAACTAAACCTTGTGTGCTTAACACGAGCATGTGGCTTCTTCCCTGCCTGAAAGAGAAAGCAAGAGCTTGTTGCTCTCAGTCTGGGGATGAAG
>NW_004444736.1:0-1672 GCF_000243295.1 Trichechus manatus latirostris | reverse complement strand
ACTAATGCTTGTGTGCTTAACATGAGCATGTAGCTTCTTCCCTGCCTGAAAGAGAAAGCAAAAGCTTGTAGCTCTCAGTCTGGGGATGAAGGGAGAACGATTCACTTTCTGTGTTTGAAAATCCCTCTGTGTTACATGTCTAAGAAAGTTGCCTGTGCAATGTCTACGTGGATAAAGTGTATGACTTTTCTCCCTTTCAAGTAGTTGAAGCCGTTCAGGGTTTCCAGCATTCCGGGGGGCATTCTGGGCTGCGCGACTGAGAATACCGCTTTACAGACGGTATCGGTAAAAGAGAAAAGAAAACCCGTTTCTCCCATTCTGGAACACGAATGACGAAAAATTGCAGTTGTCCTGAGTGAAAACATTGTTAGCAGCATGTGTAAGTTCCCAATTCACCAGATGAAAGACAAACCAAAATACAGCGTTCGCCTTCAAGCTGCTTAAAAGAATCTACTGAAGTTTTCAGTTTTGTTAGAAGAAAGAGTCTGCAGGCCACAAGCTGCTTTCTCCAATGTTCTCTCAGTGGGAGAAGGCTGGAGAGTGTGGGCCTAGCAAGTATTTGAATCCCCTGGATTTCAAAGGGAACTTTGCATAACAAGAATGAAGGTATTACTGGCTTTCAAAGCCAAACAGGCAGATTGTTTGCCTTCAGCTAGAGGACAGCAGAAGAAGTTCAGTTTTGCTTTCTAAACCTTGTGTGCTTAACACGAGCGTGTAGCTTCTTCCCTGCCAGTAAGAGAATGCAAGAGCTTGTTGCTCTCCATCTGGGGATGAAGGGAGAACGATTCACTTTCTGTGTTTGAAAATCCCTCTGTGTTACATGCCTAAGAAAGTCGCCTGTGCATTGGCTACCTGGATAAAGGGTATGACTATTCTCCCTTTCAAGTAGTTGAAACCGTTCAGTGATTGCAGCATTCCGGGAGTCATTCTGTGCTGCGTGGCTGAGAATACCGCTTTACAGACAGTATCACAAAAGGAGAAGAGAAACCGCGTTTCTCCCATTCTAGAAAAAGAATGAGAAAAACCATAGTTGTGCTGAGTAAGATATTTGTAAGCTGCAAGTGTAGGTTAACAATTCACCAGATGAAACAGAAAGCAAAATACAGCGTTCTCCTTCAAGCCGCTTAACTGAAACTACTGAAGTTTTCAGTTTTATTAGAAGAAAGAATCTGCCGAACACAAGCTGCTTTCAAAAATGGTCTATCATTTGGAGAAGGCAAGAGAGTGAGGGTCTTGCAAGAATTTGAATCCCCTGGTTTTCAAAGGGAACTTTGCATAACAGGAATGAAGGTATTACTGGCTTTCAAAGCCAAACAGGAAGACTGTTTGCCTTCAGCTATAGGACAGCAGAAGAGGTTCAGCTTTGGTGACTAAACATTGTCTGCTTAACACGAGCATTTAGCTTCTTCCCTGCCTGAAAGAGAAAGCAAGAGCTTCTTGCTGTCAGTCTGGGGATTAAGGGAGAACGATTTACTTTCTGTGTTTGAAAATCCCTCTGTGTTACTTGCCTGAGAAAGTTGCCTGTGCATTGTCTCCTGGATAAAGTGTATGACTTTTCCCCCTTTCAAGTAGTTGAAGCCGTTCAGGGTTTCCAGCATTCCGGGAGGCATTCTGTGCTGCGCGGCTGAGAATACCGCTTTACAGACGGTATCGCTAAAGGAGAAGAGAAACC
>NW_004444735.1:13095-14505 GCF_000243295.1 Trichechus manatus latirostris | reverse complement strand
ATTTCTTCTATAACCCAGTAGTTTGAGCAAAGTGTTACTCGGTTTCCATGTGTTTGATTTTTTTTCCTTGCTTTTTCTGTTGTTGATTTCTACTTTTATGGCTTTTTGGTCAGAAAAGATGCTTTGTAATATTTCGATGCTTTGGATTTTGTTAAGGCTTGCTTTATGGTCTAATATGTGGTCTATTCTGAAGAATGTTCCATGTACACTGGAAAAGAAAGTATACTTGGCTGCTATTGGGTGGAGTGTTTGGTCTATATCTATGAGATCAAGTTGGTTGATTGTAGCATTTAGATCTTCCATGTCTTTGTTGAGCTTCTTTCTGGATGTTCTGTCCTTCACTGACAGTGGTGTGTTGAAGTCTCCTACTACTATTGTGAAGCTGTCTATCTCTGTTTTCAATGCTGTTAGAGTTTGTTTTATGTATTTTGGAGCCCTGTTGTTGGGTGCATAAATATTTATTATAGTTATGTCTTCCTGGTATATTGACCCTTTGATCATTATATAGTGTCCCTCATTATCCTTTGTGGTGGATTTTACTTTAAAGTCTATTTTGTTAGAAATTAGTATTGCCACTCCTGTTCTTTTTTGAGTGTTGTTTGCTTGACATATTTTTTTCCATCCTTTGAGTTTTAGTTTGTCTTTAATGTGTGTCTCTTGTAGGCAGCATATAGATGGATCGTGGTTTTTTTATCCAATCTGCCACTCTCTGTCTCTTTAGTGGTGCATTTAGTCCACTTACATTCAGCATAATTATTGATAGGTATGAGTTTAGTGCTGTCATTTTGATGTCTTTTTTTGAGTGTTGTTCATAGTTTCTTTGTTTCACTTATTTTCTGTGCTGAGTCGTTTTTCTTTATGTATTTTCTTTTCATCTTTTTCATTGTTGCTAATTTTGTGTTTGCTGTGTCTTTATATTTTTCTAGTTTTTTATTTTGACTTGTAGGATTGTTAGTTTCCTTTGTGGTTACCTTAATATTTACCCCTCTTTTTTTCTAAGCTTATGCCAGTCTTTTATTTCTTTATATTGCCTTGACTCCTTCTCCATATGAAAAATCTATGTCTACATTTTTTAAGTCCCTCTTTTTTGTTTTAATGTTGTCGTATTTTACATATTGACATCTGTTTTCCTATTTTCAGTGTTTTAGCTTTGATTTGCTTTTGTGACTTCTTATCTGGGTTGATATCTGGTTGCTCTGTCCTGTGTTCTGGTCTTGAGTTGTTATCTGATGTTACTGATTTTCTAACCAGAGGACTCCCTTTAGTATTTCTTGTAACTTTGGTTTGGTTTTTGCAAATTCCCTAAACTTCTGTTTATCTGGAAATGCCCTAATTTCACCATCATATCTGAGAGACAGTTTTGCTGGATATATAATTCGTAGCTGGCAGTTTTTTTTCTTTCAAGGCTTT
>NW_004444735.1:9525-12995 GCF_000243295.1 Trichechus manatus latirostris | reverse complement strand
TCCCATTGTCTTCTTGCCTGCATGGTTTCTGCTGAGTAGTCCAAGCTTATTCTTATTGACTCTCCTTTGTAGATGACTTTTTGTTTATCCCTAGCTACTCTTAAAATTCTCTTTATCTTTGGTTTTGGCAAGTTTGATTATAACATGTCTTGGTGACTTTCTTTTGGGATCTACCTTATGTGGGGTTCGATGAGTATCTTGGATAGCTATCTTGTCATCTTTCATGATATCAGAGAAATTTTCTGCCAACAAATCTTCAACAATTCTCTCTGTGTTTTCTGTTATCCCCCCTGTTCTGGTACTCCAATCACTCATAAGTTATTCCTCTTGATAGAGTCCCACATAATTCTTAGGGTTTCTTCATTTTTTTCAAATGCTTTTATCTGATTTTTCCTCATAGAAGTTGGTGTCAAGTGCTTTATCTTCAGTCTCACTAATTTTGACTTCCATTGCCTCAATTCTGCTCCTATGACTCTCTATCGAGTTGTCTAATTCTGAAATTTTATTGTTAATCTTCTGTATTTCTGATCACTGTCTCTCTATGGATTCTTGCACCCTGTTAAATTTGTCATTATGCTCTTCTCTAATCTTTTAATTTCCTCTATTGTGTGTTCTGCATTTTGTTTAATTTCCTTCCTAATATCTTGAAGAGTTCTGTATATTAATCTTTTGTATTCTGCCTCTGGAGGAAAATTTCTAGATTCTTTATTTTGGAAGCTTGCTGAAGCCATCATAGACTGCCTCTTTATGTGATTTGATATTGACTATTGTCTCCAGGCCATCAGTAATTTATTATATTTATTTCTTTTACATTTGCTTACTGTGTCCTAGCTTCTTGTTTTGTTTTGATATTCCCAAATAGGCTGCTCGTATGAGCTAGTTTGGTTATTGGCAACTTTGAAGCACTAATGTCCTGTCACCAGGTGGTTAAATCTGTTACTAGGTATGTGAGCTCAGGAGTCCTCCCACACCTCCTGTATGGAATCAGCTCAGGTGCCCATTAGATAGCCA
Organism: Trichechus manatus latirostris; assembly: GCF_000243295.1. Lineage (NCBI taxonomy): Eukaryota > Metazoa > Chordata > Mammalia > Sirenia > Trichechidae > Trichechus > Trichechus manatus. The sequence continues at coordinate 11,984 of NW_004444735.1, read as the reverse complement.
CCAACTGTGTGGTGTAGACTCTCACTTACAGTCCTAGACAGGCATGGGTGATTGGTGTAGGCACAGGTGTTTGGCTGCAGCAGGGGGACACACTCAGCAAGGCAGGGGCCTGATGGCTGCCCCCAAGTGTCCAGGAGGAAGGCGTGTCCCTGTTCCCTAGAATGCATAGGTGGGTAGGTTTTGAGCCAGACTATGAACACCTAATGTTGGCTGTAAGGACTGGGGGGCACTTCATATTCATGGGCCCCTATCACAGGTGGCTAGGTGACATGGGTGGAGCCACCAGTCCTTAGGCCTCTGATGTGAGTAGATGAAGACCCTGCTTAACGGGCAGTGCAGTGTCAAATGTCAAGAACTTGCCACTTCACAGCTGAAACAGTTGAAGTTAGACTTCAGGTATATACCCTGTTTTACTGCGGTAATGAGGGCCTACACTGTTGAGATGGGCAAGTCTATGCAGGGGGAAAGGCACTTAAAGTCCGTGGATTCCTTATGCCTGTACCTAGGCAAAGGAGCTGTGCTTACCCTGGGTTCCTGGCTTAGGGGAGCCAGCAGTTTATTTTTTCTTCTGTTTGTTAATTTATTCACGCTCCAAGGCAGGGAGAATGGCTCCGGGCTTGTGACAGATCCTACTTCCGGCCCAGGGGGCTCAGAATTGCTGAAGCCAGTCCAGGACCCAGTGCAGAGCAGGGAGTGGGGAGGTAAATGGGAGAGAGGTTTTTCCCTAAGGGGGGGTATTTTTGATCTGCGCCGTAGGCTGTACACAATTACTTATCTTTCACTGATCCAGGGCTGCTTCTCACTGGTTCTGTGTGGTCATGTAGACTCTCTGGCACTGGGCCTTTCCTGGTGTGGAAAACGTGCCTCCTGAGCACCACTGCTTGCCTGCCTCACCATTCACTCCCAAGCTGATCAGGCCTGAAGGGCTCAGACTCTCGCTGGGTCAGGTCTGGTAACTCCTCGCTGCTTCCAAAGCATCTCTCCCTCCTCCTGCCACTCAGTCTGGTTCTTCAACTCTGCCTTTGATGTTCAGGGCTCCCAGATTGCCGTATATAATCCATTCACTTGTTTTTCAGGTCTTTGTTGTAAGAGGGTCCACTGGAAGCATCTGACTACTCCGCCATCTTGACCCCACCTCTCAGTGAGCATTCTTAAGGGAACTCGATATGCTAACACTTTGTGTCCATTCTGAGTGGTTCACCACATCCTTTTCCCCAGACCTTCTTATTACCCACCCACCAATCTTGTTCCTTCTAAATCTTTGAACATCCAATTAAATTCTTAGACCTTGGATTTGTACAAGCTTCTGGATTTCTCTCTTTTTAAGTGACTAGTAAATGTTAGAAACCCAAAAGGGAAGAACACACTTGGCATTTCTCAAGCTGAAAGAACTGAAGAAAAAATTCAAGCCTCAAATTGCAATATTGAAGATCCTATGGGCAAAATACTGAATGATGCAGAAAGCATCAAAAGAAGATGGAAAGAATACACAGAATCACTGTACCAAAAAGAATTGGTCAATGTTCAACCATTTCAGGAGGTAGCATATGATCAAGAACTGATGGTGATGAAGGAAGAAATCCAAGCTGCACTGAAGACACTGGCAAAAAACAAGGCTTCAGGAATTGATGGAATACCAATGGAGATATTTCAACAAACGGATGTGGCGCTCGCTGGAAGTGCCCACTCACCTATGCCAAGAAATTTGGAAGAGTTACCTGGCCAACAAACTGGAAGAGATCCATATTTATGCCTATTCCAAAGAAAGGTGATCCAACAGAATGTGGAAATTATTGAACAATATCTTTAATATCATGCACAAGTAAAATTTTTCTGAAGATCATTCAAAAGTGGTTGCAGCAGTACATCGATAGGAAACTACCAGAAATTCAAGCCAGATTCAGAAGAGAACATGGAATGAGGGGGATCATTGCTGATATCAGATGGATCCTGGCTGAAAGCAGAGAATACCATAAAGATGTTTAACTGTGTTTATTGATTTTGCAAAGGCATGCGACTGTATGGATCATAACAAATTATGGATAACATTTTGAAGAATAGGAATTCCAGAACACTTAATTGTGCTCATGAGAAACCTGTACACACACCAAGAGGAAGTCATTAGAACAGAAAAAGGGGATACTGTGTGGTTTAAAGTCAGGAAAGATGCATGTCAGGGTTGTATCCTTTCACCATACTTATTCAATCTGTATGCTGAGCAAATAATCCGAAAAGCTGGACTATATGAAGAATGCAGAGTCAGCATTGAACAAAGACTCATAACAACTTGCAATATGCAGATGACACAACCTTGCCTGCTGAAAGTGAAGAAGACTTGAAACACTTACTGATGAAGATCAAAGACCACAGCCTTCAGTATAGTTTATACCTCAACATAAAGAAAACAAAAATCCTCACAACTGGACCAGTAAGCAACATCATGATAAATGGAAAAAAGA
>NW_004444735.1:0-5361 GCF_000243295.1 Trichechus manatus latirostris | reverse complement strand
CATGTATGTTACTGTTACATGAGAAACTATCTGTTCTGTAAGCCTTCACCTGAAGTACAATAAAATATTAAATAAAAAAAAAAAAGAAATCAAACAACGCATTGCATTAGGCAAATCTGCTGCAAACGACTTCTTTAAAGTGTTAAAAAGCAAAGATGTCACTTTAAGGACTAAGGTGTGCCTGATCTTAGTCATGGTGTTTTCAATCACCTCTTACCCGTGTGAAAGCTGGAAAAAGCATAAGGAAGACCGAAGAAGAATCGATGCCTTTGAATTATGTTAGCGAAGAATATTGAATATACTATAGACTGCCAAAAGAATGAACAAATCTGTCTTGGAAGAAGTACAACCAGAATGCTCCCTAGACGCAAAGGTGGTGAGACTATGTCTCACATACTTTAGACATGTGATCAGGAGGGATCAGCCCCTGGAGAAGGACATCATGCTCTGTAAAGTAGAGGGTCAGCGAAAAAGAGGAAGGCCCTCAACTAGATGGATTAACACAGTGGCTGCAACAACGGGCTCAAGCACATAAACATGACTATGAGGATGGTGCAGGACCAGGCAGTGTTTCGTTCTGTTGTACATAGGGTTGTTATGAGCCGGAACTCCATGGCATCTAACAACAACACTAAATGTACTGCTTAAAGCTCTGCCCACTAGGAGGATTTCCTTTCCCACACTGTACTTCAAGGATACCTCTGAGAGGGGCTGTCATAAAACATACATCAGTTCACTTCTAGTTAATGTCAGTGTATTGTGCCACACTCGAATTTTTCTTTATCAATCATCTGTCACTGGGAACTCCTGTGAGTTCAGAGATATGGGTTGAAACAGCAGGAGTAAATGCCATGGAGTCTTAGAAACCTGCTCATTAATATGCTCAGTGGCGTCACTAGGGTTGGTGTCACCCAGTGCGGTAACTCGTGATGTCACCTCTTCATGGGCAGGGCAAGCCAGTAAACTCTCCCCCACCCACAGTGGCCTGGCCCCAGCCCGCCCCCACGCAAGGCTGAGTGCTGCGCCACCGGTCCCACTCTTCCTAGCCCTGGCCCCTGCAGCTCCCCAGAGCTCCTCCCCTCTCCCATTGGCCAAAGCAGGCGCCACGACTCGGCCACCTGCACCCTGATGGTAGGTGATGGGGTAGAATGTGATGAGTTACCACACTAGGTTACACCAACCCTAGTGGCCAGCCATCAATGTGGGTGGTGGTGATGAGTTATTACACTGAGTGATGAGTGACACCAACCCCAGTGATGCCACTGCCTTGGAGGCCCCTCCCCTGCGGCACCCTCGGACTCTGGGGTCATTTTGGTGTCACCCTCTCTGACAGTGTCAGGGGGTATGGTCCACTCTCCCGTGGCCCCTAGTGACACCACTGAACATGCTTATGAGCTGCCCATCTATTTCAGTTCTAAGGATTCAAGGATCAATTAGCCACTACTAAAGATTTCTGGTGACCAATTCTTTCTGATTACCGCTCTAACCCTGCTGCCCTTTTCTTTGGGGGTTTAAGTGTTGTTGCCATGTGTCGTTTAACACTCTCGGATCTAATCCCCAACTGAAATCAGTGACCCTTTTCAATGGCAGCATCTCCCATCAACATCTCTCACCTACAGTGGGCAGCCATTGCAGAGCTTTTCAACTATGCTGATGCTCCCTTCTGCGATGTTTCTTCATGCCTGATGAAGGAGGGTCCTTTGATCTTCTTGGGGGACATGATTAGGGACTGAGTGAATAGGTTGCACATGATTAATCTACTCCAATATTCCTGACTCCCTAAGTATTTTTTATTTCTTCATCTGCATTACTTAACATCACAATATCATTTTATATGGGCCACCACCGAGCCCAGGTTGTAGTCAACCATCTGAGCATGCTGTTAGAGCTACTCCAAGCTGCTGGAGCTAGCAGATTGAGTGCATAATCTAAATTATGTTGTTTTCACTGTAGCACCTGAAGAATCATTCCCATTCATATTTTCCAGATTTCTGCTGATAAATAGTGAAATCTTATCTCCTCTGGGTCACATCTTATCCCCTTGGGGGAATGCTAGGATCTGATTCTAGTTCTAAGAGTGGAGACATGAAGTAGGGACGGGGCATTCAAAGAATCAGCAACTCTTTGCAAGGCAACTGCTTCGGGGCCTTCAAGCTTGGCTGCATCAGCCTTATCAGACAATGCTGGAAAGCTTGCATTTGGCTTAGCAGAATTTGGGAGGGTAGGGGTCCTCAGATTCACTCAAATCCACCCAAATTCTCAGGGTCACATTCTTTCCCAATCAAAGCCCTCAAAGTTCACACAAGGGACCTAGTGAGGCTGCAAATTAAATTTATAATTCTGCTATCTGCAGTAGCAGGCTCTACCTGATTTTTGCAACTTCAGCCTTGAGGATACATGCAATAAGAGGTTCTTCTTGGGGCAGTCATAAAAGCTCTGTGTCTTCTGGCCATGCTGAGCTTGTCATTTTCTTTCTTTAAGCTCTCATGGGCAGTCCAGGGGCTTCAAAAAGTCAGAAAACTTGTTGTCACGCTACCACCACTGCTGCCACAGCCACTTCCTGCACCCAGAGAGCTGGTAAATGGACTCCTACAAACACCCACCACTGAGTTTTTTACAGTTTTTTGGTCACCGAGAAATGCCACAGAAAGATGGCTCTGCCTCCCATTTGCCTTCCAAATCTTCCACAGTTCTTCACATTAGAGGGACTTAGATCATGCCCAGGAGTTACAAGGAAAGTGTAGTTTTTAGCATTTGATAACCTGTAACACAGGGAGAATGTAGAAAAGAGGTTGGAATGGACACCTCAGGCCAATGCACAATATTCAATGTATACTTCAGGGCCATCTTGGGATGACCTATTTCCCTAAGGAGTTGAGGGTATTCCTAACTCCACTGTTCACTAGCTGTGCTACTTAATTTCTCTGTGCCTCAGACTTCAGATTTCTCATCCAATAAATGTGGATATTAATGGCACCTACCTCACAGTATTGTCCTGAGGATACATGAATGAAACAGTATACGACACAAGGTAAATCCTCAGCACTCCTGAATCACTGTGCCAATGAGCCACTTATTGCTGGGAGTGTGTCATAGTCCATCAGGTGAGTAGGATTTCTTACAAATACAGAAACACTGGGATAGGATTTTCCTAGTAAATTTCACTGTTGGACTCGCTGGAACTTGGTATTGTTGTTGTGTGCCACTGAGTTGATTCTGACTCATACCAACACTGTATGACAGAACAGAACTGCACCATAGGGTTTCCTAGGCTGTAATCTTTCTGGGAGCAGATTGCCAGGTCTTTACTCCCTGTGGAGTGGCTGGTAGGTTCAAACCACTGACCTTTAGGGTAGCAGCCCAGTGCCCACCAGGGGTCCTTCAAGAAGTTGATATAGCAGGCAGCAAATTTTTTGAATGAATGGGTGGATGAATGGCTGGATTAAGGCATGTGAGGGCCCTAAACACTGATAGTCTGTGGTGCCCCCTCCTCTGCTGACTCACTCATTAGAATGGGATATGTGAGTTATATGCATGTATATATATGAGTGTGTGTGTATTTTAGCTATCCATGATATAACTTCTTTTTATTTTATTTTATTTTTTACCAACTCATAATAAATTATTAAAATAGTTAATTTAAGCATTTGCAATGGTGACTTCCACCTCTACCCCAGGCTCAGTACTGATGGAAGTGATCTGATTAACAATCTCAGGACTGTGCAAGTCAATGAGTCGCTTGTGGATTCTCATCTGGAAACGACCCCAGGTCTTAGAACCTTTGCCACAAGGAGTTTTCCTTGTAGAGATTCTCAGAGTCTTTGGTAGGCTTCCTAAGTGGTCCCTTCACTTTGGGTTCTTCTCCTTTGCGCCTCTAATCAAGTCAGCACACACCTTGAGGGATGTCATGTTGCGGCTGGTTAGAGTAATTCTAATCCAGTGAATGGCCACCTCTGGTTCCACAGGTGTCTTTCCGGTGTCCTTAAAAGCCATGGCTGCAGCGTGGCTTCCTGATAGACTTGTTCCTCAGTGAGAGCAAACAGCGGTGAGTCAGGAGTGGGCAAGTGAGGCAGCCCTGCAGTGGCGACCATGTCGTACTCAAAGAGCGATGTAACTTCTTTTTAAATGAGACTATAATATTAGCAATTGAACGCAAAAGTGGGTGTATGCCATTATAGTGGAATGAGATGAACTGAGTTATAAAATTTTTAGTGGATGCGAGGTATTAAGATTTTTACTACATACCTCATTTTCTTCAAAAAGAATATTCCACATATTCTACATCAAAGAAAATGAGTCAGTCAACTTAGTTGTTTCAACAGTCAATGTAAAATTCTGTTGCTCTCCCACAATGAAAAATTGACTTTCACCAATTTTGCTTTAAACGGCTTATACTTCAATTTTGATGCTTGGTTTGTACTAAATGCTACAATTATAAATGAACAAATGAAAAGATGTCATAAAAGAAAATTCAGAGTGTCAGAAAACAAATATTACAACAAATTACTATATTTTATTTTTAGATAGATCTTTTATCTCTAAAATGTTATAAAAATTTTTCTTTCTGTTCTTTGCTCTTACAATTTCTTCAATGATTTTGTCACAATTAAGCTGCTAAACAATATCTACGTCCATACATAATACGGATAATGAATCAAGTCTTTCTTCAATCATTGTTGTACACTGAGGGTTTTTGAGTCTCATTAGAGACGAAAATGAATGTTCTGTTGTGCAGTGTGTGATCATTAAAGTTAGGAATATGCATAAAGCAATTTCAACATTGGGAAGTAAGCATTGAATTTTCTCTTCTATTATGGAATCATACATGCCTACATGAGTAAAGTTTTTCTTTCCTGAATCTGTAAACTTAGTTCTCATACAAGAATGAAATTGTCCCATTTCTCTGAAAAGTTTTGTATTTAAGTTATCAGGACAAGGCTGCACTAATTTCTTGGATGTCTTCATGCATTCTTCATCAGGCATATACACATTGTTTAAGAAAGAAAATTTATATTCACTAACTAGATAGTAGACAAGAATTATCTTAGGTGAAGGGAAGGACAGCACACACTACAGGGGAAGTCCGCACAATGGGACTAAATCAAAGCTAAGAAGTTTGCTGAATAAAATTAAACACTTCAAGGGACAGAGTAGCAGTGGCGGGGGTCTGGCGACCATGCTTTCAGGGGACATCTAGGTCAATTGGCATAACAAAGTTTATTGAGAAGAAGTTCCGGCAAAATGGCACTCTAGGCAAAAGCACCACACTGTCCCTCCACAGCAAAGATCCGAAAAACTAAGCTGAACAGAGAATACAACAATCCTGAAACCCTAAAACATCAAATGAAGAGATAAAGAACT
>NW_004444734.1:13235-14425 GCF_000243295.1 Trichechus manatus latirostris | reverse complement strand
TAAAAAAAAAAAATTTATTGATGATTACTGGTGATTTGAACACAAAAGTTGGAAACAAAGAAGAAGGACTGGTCATTGGAATACATGGCCTTGGTGATAGAAATGATGCCAGAGATTGCATGTAGAATTTTACAAGATCAATGACTTATTCATTGCAAATACCTTTTTTCAACAACATAAACGGAGACTATACATGAGGACCTCACTGGATGGAATATGCTGTTGTCAGCTTGATCTCATACGCATAGTTCTAAAAAGAGCACAATGCTCAAGGCAAATTTTATTAACTAGTTAAGCTAAACTGTTGTTTGGCTTTAAGAAGACTTCAGGGGGATGTTTTTTGTTTAATGTTTAAGGTTTAAAGATTATCTCAGGGCAATAGATTTGGGGGTTCATCCAGTCTCCATGGCTCCATAAAGTATGAATTTAAGGAGAATTTGAAACTCTCTTCTGCATTTTCTCCTCTTTCATTTAGGATTCTTCTACAGAATATTTGATCAAAATGTTCAGTAATGGTAGCTGAACACTATCCAGTTCTTCTGGTTTCATGGCAACGAAGTTATTTGTTCCTGGAGGCAATTGGCCACACATACCATGTTCTCCTCCTATTCTTGACTCTTCTTCTTCTTCTGTTGCTCCAGGAGAATAAAGACAAATAATTGAACCTTGTATGGCCACTTGCAAGCTTTTAAAACCCCAAACTCTGCACAACAAACTAGGAAGTAGAATGTCCTTTAACCTCAATTTCATGTGGTGCTCGGTTGCACATAAGCAGCTTCAGCAGCTACTCTTTTGTTGTTGTTGTTTTTTGTAAGTTTATCCATCACACAACTTTTGCCAATACAACTTTTTATAGTTTACAACTTATAGATAGAAATTACATTAATGGACTGTGCAACCCTACCCTTAATCAATGATATTTTTCCATCGCTGTAAACTGAAACTTAATGCTCCATAAACAAATAGCCCTCCTCCTTTCCCCTTCTCTCTCACCCCTGGTAACCACTAATAAACTTCAGTCTCTATACATTTGTCTGTTCTTCTCTTCTTATATCAGTGAGGTCATACAATATTTGTCCTTTTGTGATTGACTTGTTTCACTCAGCATTATGTCTTCAAGCTCCATCTATGTTGTAGCATGTATCAAGACTTAATTTCTCTTTCTGGCTAGTAGTATTCCATTTCATATA
>NW_004444734.1:6586-7770 GCF_000243295.1 Trichechus manatus latirostris | reverse complement strand
TTAAAAGCAGTTGCAGCAGTACATGGACAAGGAACTTCCAGAAATTCAAGTCAGATTCAGAACAGGACGTGGAATCAAGGATATCATTGCTGATATTAGATGGATTTTGCTGAAAGTTGAGAACACCAGGAAGATATTGTATTATTTATATTGTACTGCTATAAAAGAAATACCACAAGTGGATGGCTTTAATAAAGATAAATTTATTCTCTCACAGTCTAGGAGGCTAAAAGTAAAAATTCAGGGCACCAGCTCCAGGGGAAGGCTTTTTTCTCTCTCTGTCAGCTCTAGCGGAAGTTCCTTGTCATCAGTCTTCCACTGGTCTAGGAGCTTCTCAGCACAGGGACCCCAGGGCCAAAGGACACGCAGTTCTGGCTTTTTTTTCTTGGTGGTGTGAAGTTCCCCTGTCTCTCTGCTTGTTTCTCTCCCTTATATCTCAAAAGAGATTGACTCAAGATACAACATAATCTTGTAGATTGAGTCCTGCCTCATTAACATAACTGCTTCTAAATCTGCCTTATTAACATCATAGGGGCAGGATTTACAACCCATAGGAAAATCACAACAGATGACAAAATGGTTGAGAATCACGCAATACTGGGAATCATGGCCTAGCCAAGTTGACACATATTTTTTGGGGACACAATTCAACCCATAACAGATGTTTACTGGTGTTTTACTGAATATGCAAAGGCACTGGACTGTGTGGATCATAACAAATGATAGATAACATTGCAAAGAATGGGAATTCCAGAAAACTTAATTTTGCTCATGCAGAGCCTGTACATAGAGAAAGAGGCAGTTGTTCAAAGAGAATGAGGGGGTACTGCATCGTTTTAAATCAGGAAAAGTGTGTGTCACGGTTGTATCCTTTTGCCATACTTATTCAATCTGCATGCTGAGGATATAATCTGAGAAGCTGGATTATGTGAAGAAGAATGTGGCATCAGTATTGGAGGAAGACTCATTAACAACATGGAATATGCAGATGACACAACCTTGCTTGCTGGAAGTGAAGTGGACTTGAAGCACTTACTGATGAAGATCAAAGACTACAGCCTTCAGTATGGATTGCATCTCAACATAAAGAAAACAAAAACCTTCACAACTGGACCAATAAGCAACATCATGATAAACAGAGAAAATATTGAACTTGTCAAAGATTTCATTTTACTTGGATCTAC
>NW_004444734.1:1799-4855 GCF_000243295.1 Trichechus manatus latirostris | reverse complement strand
ATTCTTTTTGCCGATGGACATCCAGTTTTCTGGCACCATTTGTTAAAGAGACTCTCTTTTCTCCATTTAATGGACTTTGGGCCTTTGTCAAAGATCTGCTGACCTTAGGTGGATGGATTTATACCTGGGTTCTCAATTCTGTTCCACTGATCTATGTGTCTGTCTTTGTACCAGTAGCTGGCTGTTTTGATTATATGTTCTGAGATTAGGTAGTGTAGAGCCTCCTATTTTGTTCTTCTTTTTCAATAATGCTTTACTTATCCAGAGCCTTGTTCCTTTCCATATAGAATTAGTGAGTAGTTTCTCCATCTCGTTAAAGAACGCCGTTGGTATTTGGATCGGAGTTGCACTGTATATGTAGATCGATTTGGGTAGAATTGACTTTTTCACAGTATTGAGTCTTCCTATCCATGAGCAGGAAACCCTGGCCGTGAAGTGGTTAAGAGCTATGGCTGCTAACCAAAAGGTCGGCAGTTGGAATCCACCAGGAACTCCTTGGAAGCCTTATGAAGCAGTTCTACTCTGTCCTATAGGGTCCTTATGAGTCAGAATCCACTCGATGGCAATGGTTTATTTGTTTTTTTCTAAATCCATGAGCATGGTATATTTTTTCCATTAATGTAGGTATCTTCTGGTTTCTTGCAGTAGTGTTTTTTAGTTTTCTTTGTATAGGTCTTTTACATCCCTGTTGTTATTGTTGTTAGTTGCTGTTGAGTTGGTTCCGAGTCATAGCGACCCTACGTACAACACAACGAAACACTGCAGGGTCCTGCACCATCCTCATGATCGTTGTTATGCTTGAGCCCATGGTTGCAGCCCCTGTATCAATCCATTTCATTGACAGTCTTCCTCTTTTTTGCTGACTCTCTACTTTACCAAGCATGATGTCCTTTTCCAGGGATTAACCCCTCTTGATAACATGTCCAAAATATGTGATGTGAAATCTTGCCATCTTTGCTTCTAATACAGATTGGTTCATTCTTTTGGCAGTCCATGGACTATTCAATATTCTTCACCAATGTCATAATGCTAAGGCATCAATTCTTCTTCAGTCTTCCTCATTCATTGTACAGCTTTCGCATGCATATGAGGGGATTGAAAATACCATGGTTCGGATCAGGTGCATCTTAGTCCTTAAAGTGACATCTTTGCTTTTTAACCCTTTGAAGACGTCTTTTGCAGCAGATTGCCCAATGCAATACATCCTTTGATTTTTTGACTGCTGCTTTGATGGGCATTGATTGTGGTTCCAAGTAAGATGAAATCCTTGACAAGTTCAATATTTTCTTCATTTATCATGATATTGCTTATTGGTCCAGTAGTAAGGATTTTTGTGTTCGTTAGGTTGATGTGTAATCAATACCTAAGGCTGTAGTCTTTGATCTTCATCAATAAGGTCTTCAAGTCCTCTTTACTTTCAGCAAGCAAGGTTGTGTCATCTGCATATCACATGTTGTTAATGAGTCTTCCTTCAATCCTGATGCTCTGTTCTTCTTCATACAGTTCAGCCTCTCAGATTATTTACTCAGCATACAAATTGAATAAGTGTGTTGAAAGGAAGCAACCTTGATGACCACCGTTTCCAGATTTATTACACACAGTATCCCCTTGTTCTGTGACTGCCTCTTGGTCTATGTATTGGTTCCACATAGGCACAAACTAAGTGTTCTGGAATTCTCTTTCTTCACATTGTTATCCATAATTTGTTATGATCGACACAGTTGAATGCTTCTGCATAGTCAATAAAACATAAGTAAATATCTTTCTGGTATTCTCTGTTTTCAGCCAAGATCCTTATGACATCAGCAATGATATTCCTCATTCCACTTCCTCTCCTGTATCCAGCTTGAATTTCTGGAAATTCCCTTTTGATGTACTGCTGCAACCACTTTTGAATTATCTTCAGCAAAATTTTACTTGTGTGTGATATTAATGGTATTGTTTGATAATTTTCATATTATGTTGGATCAGCTTTTTTTGGAATGGGTACAAATATGGATCTCTTCCAGTTGGTTGGCCAGGTAGCTGTCTTCCAAATTTCTTGGCATAGACAAGTGAGCATTCCCAGTGTTGCACTGGTTTGTTGTAACATCTCAGTTGGTATTCTGTCAATTCCTGGAGCCTTGTTTTCTTCCAATGTCTTCAGTACAACTTCAACTTCTTCTTTTAGTACCATCAGTTCTTGATCATATACTACCGCCTGAAATGGGTGAATATCAGCAAATTCTTTTTGTAACAATGACTGTGTATTCCTTCCATCTTCTCTTGATGTTTCCTGCATTGTTCTATATTTTGCCGATTTCCCCTTGAAATTGAGTCGATTCCAACTAGAATTCTTCTGTATTGCAACTCAAAGTTGTTTTTTCTTCAGTTGTTTAATCTTGAGGAACGCGGAGTATATTCTTTCCTTTTTGTTTTCTAGTCATCTTTGTGGGAACAAACTTGCATCTCTTTGTGGTTTTGATTTGCATCTCTCTGATGGCTGATGACATTGATCATCTTTTCAAGTGTGTGGTGGTAATCTGAATGTCGTCTTTGGTGAAATGTCTATTCAGGACCTTTGTGCATTTTTCTATTGAGTTAGTTGTCTTTTGTTGATAAGTTGTTGATGTTTTATATATATTTTGAATATTAGGTTCTTATCAGATATATGGTTTCCAAAGATATTTTTCCAGTCAGTAGTATGTCTTTTCACTTTTTTTGTAATGTCTTTTGATGAATGAAAGTTTTTAATTTTTGTGAGGTCTCATTATTATTTTTATATTTTGCTGTTTGTGCTTTTATTACTATATTAGAAAATCCATTGTTAAAAGCTAGGACTGACAGCCTTGCCCCTGCATTTTCTTCTAAGAATTTTATGGTTTTAGTTTTCACATTTAGGTCCTTAATCTATTTTGGATTTGTTTCTGTGTATGTTTATTTTTCTGCATGTAGAAATCCAATTTTCCCAAGACCATTTATTAAAGAGACTCTTTTTTCTGCCGTCTAATAGTATTAACACCATTGTCAAAAAATCAGTTGATGATAGATGTGTAGGTTTATTTCTGGAGTCTCAA
>NW_004444734.1:0-1422 GCF_000243295.1 Trichechus manatus latirostris | reverse complement strand
AGTGTTTCATTACTTTCATTGAATAAATTTTTAACATCCCTGCTTGAATTAATTCTTAGATATTTTATTCTCTTAAATGTTATTGCAAATGGAATCATTTCCCTAATTTCTCTTTCAGATTTTTCATTGCTGGTGTATAGAAAGGCAACAGATTTTTGTTTGTTGATCTTGTACCCTGAAACTTTGCTAAATTCCTCTGGTAGCTCTAGAAACTTTCTTGTGGATTCTTCAAGATTTTCTATATACAGGATCATGTCATCATGCATGGAAATAATTTTAGTTCTTATCCAAACTGGATACCTTTTTATTTCCTTTTATTGTCTTATTGCTCTGTCTAGTACATCTAATGCATTCTTGAATAGAAATGGTGAGCACGGGCAACTTGTCTTGTTCCTGATTTCAGGAGGAAAGCTCTCAATCTTTCTCCATTAAGTATAATGTTGGCTGTTGGTTTTTCATATATGCCCTTAATCATATTGAGAAACTTTTCTTCTATTCCATTGTTTTTGAGGGTTTTCATCAAGAAATGGTTGTAAATTTAATCAAATACTTTTTTCTGCATCCATAGAGATAATCATGTGGTTCCTTTCTACAACTATTTTATAATATATAATAATAAAAAAGGATAGATATAAACGTAAGTAATTATAAATGGTTTTTATCTTTTTGTTAGTCAAAAATTAGCCAAGTAGCCAAAGGTTAAATTATTAATTCAATATAATATTTGTCAAGAACTTAGAGTCAATTAAGATCAAGAAATTAAAACGTCCTGATCCAAATACCAACAACATTCTTTAAAGAGACGGAAAAACTAATCATTAACTTTATATGGAAAGAGAAGATGCCCTGGATAAATAAAGCACTATTGAAGAAGAAGAATAAAGTAGGAGGACTTGCACTACCTGACCTGAGAACATACTATACAAGCTATGGTGGTCAAAACAGCCTGGTACTGGTACAACCACAGACACATTGACCAATGGGACAGAATTGAGAACCCAGATGTAAATCCATCTACCAATTGTCACCTGATCTTCAACAAGGGCCCAAAGTCCATCAAATGGGGAAGAGACAGTCTAGCTCAATTGGCATTACAAAGTCTATAAAGAAAATGTTCTACATTCTACCTTGGTGAGTAGCATGTGGGGTCTTAAAAGCCTGTGAGCAGCCATCTAAGATACTACACTGGTTTCACCCCTTCGGGAGCAAAGGAAAATGAAGAAAACAAGATACAAAGGAAAAGATTATTCCGAAGGACTAATGGACCACAACTACCACAGCCTCCACTAGACTGGGTCCAGTACAACTGGATGTGCCCGGCTACCACCACTGACTGTTCTGACAGGGATCACAAAAGAGGGTCCCAGACAGAGCTGGAGAAAAATGTAGAACAAATTCTAACTCACAAAAAAAAACAGACTT
>NW_004444733.1:13827-14655 GCF_000243295.1 Trichechus manatus latirostris | reverse complement strand
GGAATCAGTGCAAGGCAGGTTCCAATAGGCCATGCCTCTGCTGCTTGAGGGTGTGATGTTCTGTGCATGGTGTAGGTAGGCAGGAAGGGGGGGAATATTGTGATGTGTGGAGCTAAATGGGTATGGGAAAGAGGAGGGAGATGAGAGAGGAACAGGGGCCAAAACACACACACATAAACAAGCAAATAAACCAAAAAGGCTTCTAAGGGAGCTTGTTATTGGAGTGGAGAGAGGAGAGACTGGGAAATGGAGAAAAAAAGAAAAGAAAACAATTTAAAAAAGGGTAAAAGAGAAAAATGAATAAACAAAAATTAGAAAAAAGAAAAAGCCCCCCATGGTGTGGCTGTGAGGACTGGGGAAGTTGCTCCAAGGCTGTGAAGTACAGCCTGGCTAGAAGGGGTAGAGGTGTCACACAGTGCCAGGTATTCAGGAGACAGGAAGATAAGGTAAGTATAGGAAATGAGAAATTGAGAAGTGAAGAAAGACAAAAAGGGAAAAAGGGAGATAAGAAAAAAAAAAAGAAAGAAACAAACCCCCCCAAAAGAAAAGAAAAGAAAAAAAAATGCCCCCAGGGATGCCACTGTGCATGTGCACAGAGCAAAGGAGTAGCTCCCAAGCCACACATTACTGCCTAGCTAAAAGGGGTTCCCAAACCAAGGGAGAAAAAAAGAGAAAACAAATACACAAATCAAAACAGAACAAACAAACATAAGCCATGGGGGTCCCACAAGTGTGTCGGCATGGGCCAGGAAGCAGTTTCACAGTTGAGCTGTGTTTCTCAGCCTTTCAGGGAGAGGCAAAGATGGCACACGGAGCCAGGTATTTGAG
>NW_004444733.1:10852-11651 GCF_000243295.1 Trichechus manatus latirostris | reverse complement strand
CCATATTAGAATGACTGTTTACTTTTTTCAAGATGTGTAAGACTGTCACATCAGTGGAGGCTCTGGTATACCAGGTGGTATAATATAATGCTTATGAGAAGCTTGGAAAGGAGATGAAAAATAGCCTTTGAAAAAGTTTATCAGGTAACTCTGAAATGGTCTCCTCTTGTTCATTAATGATAAATATTCTAAGTGCTCACAAACTATCAGTTTAATAGGACAATTATATTGTTAAGGAGCCCTTTTGGTGCAGTGGCTAAGGGCTTGGCTGCTAATGAAAAGGTTGGCAGTTTGAATTCACCAGCTGCTCCTTGGAAATTTTATGGGGCAGTTCTACTCTGTCCTATAGGGTCGTTATGAGTCAAAATTGACTGGAAGGCAATGAGTTATTTTTTGTATATTGATAAGAGTTTTTAGTTGTAAACAAGAGAAGGTATTATTTCTTATTTAAAAGAAATAGATTTATTTTAGGGTATTTTGTAACTTACAGAATTTTCAGAGGGTCAATAAACCAGCCAAGAACAGTGCAGTTGGAAGAAATTCTCAACCATTCTGTGGAACTATGCTAGTACAAAGCCCTGCCATCACTACCTTTGGACACATATAATGCTAGAAGACCACACATAGAACATCTTCCATAGATGATCTAGGAAACAAAAAGTCTCTGCCCCAGATCCAGCCTGCCAGTGTCTGGCACTGACCCAGATTGCTCACTTCTACCTAAATCTCCTACATGCATGTAGCAGAATCTAAACCCAGTGTAGAATTTTTTCATGCAGGTAAAATAGTTCGTTTGTTT
>NW_004444733.1:6907-8143 GCF_000243295.1 Trichechus manatus latirostris | reverse complement strand
TGTACACGCACAGGGGGGAGTAAATTTAAAAATAATTTATTTTGGAAATGCTTAAAAAGTTGCTAATTTAAATTACCCAGAAATGTATTTATTTGAGTTCAAATGAGGTTGTTACGCGTCAAACTTAAAGGAATCCTATCTTCTTTCTTTGTGGCAATTTGTGAGAAGGAAGCAAATGCTTGTAAACATAAGAACTCATCAATGTCTTGTATAACAAAGATGCTTGTGGTGTTTTCTAGAGGTAGGGACTTCTACAGTATGAAACACATATAGAAGTGACTCATTTCCCAAGGAGACAACTGAAAAAAGAAAAAAAAAACCTTAAACTTACAGAAACATGACTTCTACCTTCTACAACAGGTGCCTTGTTGTAACCTGTCTTCAGAAAAAAGCCCATAAACAAAGCAGACAGCAGGTATTCTCCCTTCCCCCCTCTCTTCTTTGTGACTTGCTGCTTTTCCATAGGGTAAGAGACCTGAAAGACTGTGAGGTAGAATTGTGCAAGTGAATGATTTGGCTCCCGCAGCGGCTGACCCACTGCAAGAGCTGCATAAAAAAGCCTCACTCTTGCTGTTATTATTGTTCCCAGCTAAGATTCTAGAGATTGGTTTGGATGATCAAAGATGAGTTGAAATAGGCTAACCTCATTAATTTTTTTCTTCGAATTGTTTAAAACCATAAGTAAAATTTCTCCAAAAAAGGTATTTTTAAACACTTTGTCAACCCTCACGTCTTGATTTTATATGCAGAATAAAACTGAGATTGTTGTGAAACTTAAATGTCTTTCAAAGTATTTTTTTCTGAAATAATGTAACAAAATTCCAATGAATTTTGCTCTGTGAAGGTTCCTATGACATTTATGCAATTTTTTAACAGTCTCAGTCCCTCTTTCTCTCTCCCTCTGCCTCTTTTTTTCTCTCCAATATGTAATGAGGAATAACATTAGTCACTCTTCCAGACAGAGTTTACAGAAATAAGTCCAACTCCTTAAAGAGTTCATAGGTAGAAAGACTGAAACTCAAGCTAGTATTTATAATAGGATGCAATTAGAGCAAAAGCTATAGTTATATCTGCCCTTCTGAGGGGTCATAGAAAGTTTGCCTATTTGGGAAGCAGGCAACATTTGAGCTGTACCTTGGAGAATGGATGACATTTTAAAAGGGGACATAATAACATGAACCAAAAATAGAGATAAGAGAATGTTCAGAGAAATGGTGAGTGGTTTGGGCTTTTTTG
>NW_004444733.1:3171-4711 GCF_000243295.1 Trichechus manatus latirostris | reverse complement strand
GAAGCTGAGGGCATTAGCAAGAGAGCGGGAGTCTAGGTTTTGGAATGAAGGTACTGAACATACATGGCTAGAACCATGAGCAAGCATAATCTACAGACCATGAAGTAGTAAAGAAGAGGGCTGTAAATAAAAATAAAAAAATAAAAAAATAAAATGAGCAATGGGTGCCTGAAGCAGAGAGAGGAGTTAAATATGTCTCTAACTTATATCTCTTAAGTTACCAAGATGTTAATTATGACACCAACAAAGATGGAGACCATGGGAAGAGGAACAGGTTTGATATGGATAAGGTTTTGAAAGGATATGTTTGAGACGCTGTCAAGAAACCCATGAGAAAAAGAAAAACAGACTTGGAAATGAGTGATGGAAGCAAATATGTATTTGGAAATCATAAGCGTATGGGATATAATTGAAGTGATAAGAATAGTCCAAATCAACCAAGAAAATGCAGTTGGAGGGTTAGAAGAATGCTTAACATAAACAGTATTGAGAAGAGAATATACACCAAAAACTGAATATGAGGATAACATTATTAATATCTTAAACCAAAAAAATTGCCATCGTCCAGTAGATTCCTATTCATAGCAACCTTATAGGATAGAGTAGAACTGCCCCATAAGGTTTCCAAGCCTGTAAATCTTTATGGAAACAGACTATCACATCTTTCCCCAAAGTTCAGCTGGGGATTCAAACTTCCCACCGTTTGGTTAGCAGCCTAGTGCTTAACCACTGTACCTCCAGGGCTCCTTATTAATACCTAAGAGAATTCAAGCGAGATGACAAATAATCATGGGCAGAATATTTGGTTTCTTAGCAAGCCCAGCCTCTAAGAACCTCCATAGCTTTTCCAAGCCCACTGGAACCAAATGAGACGAAATAAAACTCAGGTTAAAGAATAGTTACTTGGGTGCTGCATTTGTAAACAGGCAAAAGGAAGAACCATACACAAATACACAGAGATGTTTAGTCATTCTATGTTTAAATCCAATGTGAAATGATAATTATCCATTCATAATATGCCTCAGTCAATTGTTACATGTTGGGTAAGGAGTTGAGATCAAGCATTTGTTGCAGAAATGTCATATAATCAACAAGTGGACTTGACTGATTTGACTACATTTTCCTCTTATTAATTATTTGACCTTAAAAAATATCATTTCCAACCTTACCAGTAATCCAAAATTCCAAAGGGAAAAAGAAAAAAATAAAACAACAACAACAACAACAAAGTAATGGGATGGATATGATATTTCTTTTAACCTCTCTTATGAATTTCTTATAGACCTTGGGCTTTGTCCTGACACTAATTTACATGACAGAGTTGAAAATTTTCACATGGATCATGATGAGCCAATCACACAGTCAAAACCAAAATATGAAAAATACCATATCCAAATCTATTATTCTTCAAAAAGTAGCATCCCTAACAAAATAAATTGGTGTTATTCCCTAAGAAATAAAAAGCTTATCACTGTATTGAAATAGGTTGGAAGAGGCTAGCTACACCATTATAGATAATTGATGGTCCTGGGAAGTACTT
>NW_004444733.1:0-2382 GCF_000243295.1 Trichechus manatus latirostris | reverse complement strand
GTACAGCATTGACTAATATTTTGAAAGGCAACAAAACAGAGTTCAAAGATTTGCATAAGCTCTTCCATGTACTGTTTGATTTTGGAAAACTCATTTAACATTTTAAGGTTATAATTTTCTTGCCTGAATAATAGGAAATCTATGAAATAGAGATAGATGTCTGTCTTAACTGAGGTAAATTTGTTTATCTAGAAAAGTAACTTCACTTGAGTAATTATGAGAAAATGTCATAAAAAGGCAACTGGTCTGAGATAAAGAGCCAAGGGTTCAAACTGTTCATTCTAAGGAGTGTGAATTTGGGCAAAATACCAATTATACTGATGAGCTCAGACCACTTCTAATGTTCCATGATTCTTAATCCATGGAAAGTGAAAGTAAATGTCCTTTTGATACATAAATGGCTTAGTTAAAAGAGGAAGCTTACCTTCTCCAAAAAGCATTAAAATGAAGCTTTGTGATTTGATTCCTTTATATCAAATCACCATAATAGATTTCAAAAGCTACATTCCTTGCAGGTACAAAATTTCCTTAGAAACATAATTACACTTTGTTATTAATCACTATTATATATGAAAATCATCATTTTTAAAGAACATTTGGCCCCTCTAGTTTCCATATGTTTGAAGAATTTTCAGTAGGAGAAACAGAAATAAAACCTATTTAAATCAGAAAGGAAGAAGTAAACCTATGTCTTTTCGCAGATGACATGATCCTATACATCAAAAAACCATAAAGATTCCACAAGAAAAGTGGTGGATCTAATAGAAGAATTCAGCAATATTGCAGGATTTAGGATCAACACACAAAAGTCAGCTGGATTCCTTTACAAGGAGTATTCTGAAATAGAAATCAAGAAAACAGTACCATTTACAATAGCCCCCAAAATGATAAAATACCTAAGAATTAACACAACCAGGGACATAAAAGACTTATACAATGAAAGTCATAAAACACTACTATAAGAGACTAAAAGAGAACTACATAAATGGAAGGGCATTCCTTGCTCATGGATTGGAAGACTTAACTTAGTGAAAATGTCAATACTACCTAAAGCGATCTATAGATACGATGATTTGCATTGTTCCACTCAATCATTGTGTGTAAGTCACAAAGACTATGGATAGAAGGACCTTATTAAGTGATTCATTGCACTGCAGATAGATAGATGGATAGATAGATAGATAGACAGATAATGGAAGTGTATAGAATGTCAGAGAGTCAACATGTCCCCATTAGCCACTATACAACCCTTCTGCTTTTTTCTTGCTTTTCAGAGGAAGGGTTACTCACCAAATGATTCCCCTAGGAATTCTTCTCATTCCTATGGCATCCATATAAGTCACTTGGTAATATTCAGCTAGTGATAGGCTCATTTGAAGGCTCTAAGATGTGTCTGGCACCTTGGTGAGGATGACTACAAGCCAGGACTCAACGGGATTGTTGATTAGACAGGTGGATTTTCTAACATGACATTTTTTTTTCTTTTTTTTAAATATCAGCTCAGCCTCCCAGAGAAAGTACTCCAAAAGTCAAAAAGTGGAAATTTCAAGTTTCTAAGGCATGAGTAGCATTACTTCCATTACTTTTTATTCTATTGGTTAAGTCAAAGAGTACATCTAAATTTTAGGTAATGGGAATAAATCATACATCTTTATAAACAATGGAAAAGACTAAGTGGCTATATTTAATGAGCTACACTGGGAATTCATTCCATCCCTGCCTTGCTCCACATTTCATGTTTTCTTCAATTTTTAAATTATTATGCTCATTATGAACATCAAGTTCCTCTGTCTTATTTTATAGAAGGAAAATGAAGCCCAGTGAGGTATCCTCATTCACCAAAGCCACATACCTAAGTCCTCTTGTTCAATATTTATTTCACTACTAGACCAAAAAGCTTTCCAAATATCCTGTTTTCACTTCTGCCATAAACTTTATTTATTTACTAGTCCCTTGCTTCCCAGCAGATTGGGGATTACTTGATTACTTGAGTGATGAGACAGTGTCTGTAACACCTTTGAATGAATATCTATGTCTACCCAGTCCACTTCTTAGCCCAAAATAATAAAGAAAAATAGATAAATAAATATAAGAAGTAAGATTGTGACAAGTATTCAAGACATAGAGGAACAGTTGTTGTTGTTAGGTGCCATGGAGTCGGTTCCGACTCATAGTGACCCTATGTACAACATAACAAAACACTGCCCCGTCCTGCACTATCCTCACAATCCTTGTTATGCTTAAGTCCATTGTTGAAGCCACTGTGTCAATCCATCTCATTGAGGGTCTTTTTTGCTGACCCTCTACTTTACCAAGATGTTTTTCTTCAGGGACTGATCCCTCCTGATAACATGTTCAAAATATGTGAGACGAAGTCTTGCC
>NW_004444732.1:13028-14510 GCF_000243295.1 Trichechus manatus latirostris | reverse complement strand
GGATGGTGAGGCAATCCAGAAATTAGCAACAGCAGGACACTGTTCCCTCCATCATGTCAGCAGGACACTGAGAGGAGTAGTATTTCCAGATCCTAGAATGTGGGTGTCTCTGGAAGGAACTAGAACCATTATGGGGGCTGTCTAGTAGGAGCTGGAGCTACAGAAGAGATAGTTATTGCCAGTGGCACCACCGAAAACAGAGAGAGAGAGCGAGAGAAAAGGAGAAATACACTAGCTTCACTCCTCCTCCTACTCTTGAATCTTTGGCTAGTGCCTCCTATTGACCAAACCTACCTCAAAGGCAGAGGTCAAGAAATCTTGGGACAAATACAAAACACAATAAGAGATGAGGGTAAGATGGGCACAAGCACAGAAAAGCAGTGTCTTAGTCATCTAGTGCTGCTATAACAGAAATATCACAAGTAGATGGCTTTAACAAAGAGAAATTTATTCTCTCACGGTCTAGGAGGCTAGAAGTCTGAATTCAGGGTGCCAGTTCCAGGGGAAGGCTTTTTCTCTCTGTTGGTTCTAGAGGAAGTCCATTGTCATCAATATTCTCCTGGTCTATGAGCTTCTCAATACAGGAACCCCAGGTCCAAAGGACACTCTCTTCTCTCGGTGCTGCTTTCTTGGTAGTGTGAGGTTCCCTTTTCTCTCTGCTCGCTTTTCTCTTTTATATCTCAAAAGAGATTGACTCAAGATACAACCTGATCTTGTAGACTGAGTTATGTCTCATTAACATAACTGCCTCTAATCCTGCCTCATTGACATCTTAGAGGTAGGATTTACAATACATAGGAAAATCACATCAGATGACAAAATGGTGGACGATCACACAATACTGGGACTCATGGCCTAGTCAAGTTGACACATTTTTAGGGGACACAATTCAGTCCATAACAAGCAGTCACCTGGCATAGATTCTAAATCTAGCATGAAAAACTAGGCTGTGTAAAGTAAAAATTATGTTTTAAAATCCCTTAGGAAAATGTCACCTTGGAGAAGGTATCACATCCTTACTGAGTTCAGCACATCCAGTTTTACCTCTGGTGTTGGAACAGAAAACTCTTTCTTTGATTGAGCAATAGCTGACATATTTGGATTTTCTCAGGAGTCATCTTGTATTAAAAAAAGTCAATATCCTAATGCTAAAATCACTCAGCTCAGTGACAGTCTCATATCTTGAGAAGTTGCTAGGAACTGAGAAAAACAAGGGTAAGGCAGATTCACACCTTGCGTTTTATACTCACTCAGAAATCTCTCTCTGTCATTTTCTCTTTCTCTAAACGTAGATGTAGATAAGTTGTCGTTGTTAGTTGCTACCAAGTTGGCTCTGACTCAAGGAGATCTTATGTATAACAGAATGAAACATTGCCTGGTCCTGTGTAGTTACAGATACATAGATATAAACCCCAGAGGTTCTTCTTATTTTTTGTTTCAGTTTTATAAGAATTTGGGAGGACTAGCCCCCTAGGTTGGAAG
>NW_004444732.1:10534-11328 GCF_000243295.1 Trichechus manatus latirostris | reverse complement strand
TATTTTCTTTAATGAATACACTGAACTGGAAAAACAATTGTGTTTTCATAGAGTCCCATAATTTTCTCTCATTTCCTTGGCGCGAGGCTGCCAGAATCACGTTATAACATCAGGATGAGAAAGCTCTCCATGTCGTGGTCAATTCCTGTAATGGTGAATGAGAACACTGACAACTTGGTACAAGGCAGGCTTACTTAAGGAAACTCTTGAGTAATATTATCATTTATTTCCTTGTGGGTGACTGGCTGCCTTGTTGGTTGTTTCCACTACAGAAACACACAAAGCAGCACATAGTCATTTTGGAGCTCAAACAGCTGTTTATGTATACTGCATTATACTCTGAAAGAGAAATTTAAGTGCTGAACAAGAAATCCTTGGGAGGCAAAAATGTCTGAAATCTAAGAGCAAAAATTTTTATCCAATTCAATTGTCACGAGATAAATATATAAAATGAGTCAAATTTCAAAGCAGGTAGATGGGAAACAGAACTTGAGCATGCCAACTCTGAGTTTCAGTATCCAGAAAAGCTCTTCACTGTGTTCTTACTTCCTGGTGG
Organism: Trichechus manatus latirostris; assembly: GCF_000243295.1. Classification (NCBI taxonomy): domain Eukaryota; kingdom Metazoa; phylum Chordata; class Mammalia; order Sirenia; family Trichechidae; genus Trichechus; species Trichechus manatus. The sequence goes on along the minus strand of NW_004444732.1, from coordinate 10,772 downwards.
AGATGAAGGACAGTCAACAGGGAAGCGTGTGCTGACCTTTCAAGAAGCTTGGTTGAGCCATAGCACTGTTTAGTATAGAGCGAGCTTAAAAGAAAAAAAGGGAATCAGGGATGGAGAGAGAGAGAGATGAAATGAGGGAAATAGAGGAGAGAAGGAAGGGAAGCAGAACTTGGTGATATCTTACAGTGTCTAGAAGTAAAGGACGGGTAGAGTAGCACCTCTCACCTTCAATCCCTTC
>NW_004444732.1:7070-7990 GCF_000243295.1 Trichechus manatus latirostris | reverse complement strand
TTCTTCTTTGGTCTTCCTTATTCATTGTCCAGATTTCACATGCATATGAAGAGATTGAAAATACCAAGTAGACAACAAAAAAGTAGATGTATAGGGAATTCGAGTAATAAAATTAATAGTCTTTCATCTATTTATCTATCTATTTATCCTCACTGTTATGGATTGAATTGTGTCCCCCCAAAAATGTGTGTCAACTTATCTAGGCCATGATTACAAGTACTGTGTGATGGTCCACCATTTTGTGATCTCGTGTAATTATTCTATGTGTTGTAAATCTTAATGCCTATGATGCTAATGAGGCAGGATTAGATGCAATTATGTCAATGAGGGGGGACACAATCTAAAGGATTAAGTTGTATCTTGAGTCAGTCTCTTTTGAGATATAAAAGAGAGAAACAAGCAGAGAGGAGAGGGACTTCCTCCTACTAAGAAAGAAGAGCCAGGAGCGAAGCACATCCTTTGGACCTGGGGACCCTAGGCTGAGAAACTCCTAGACCCAGGGGAAGATTGATATCAAGACCTTCCCCCAGAGTTGGCAGAGAGAGAAAGCCTTCCCCTAGAGCTGGCGCCCTGAACTCGGACTTCTAGCTTCCTAAACTGTAAGAGAATAAATTTCTCATTGTTAAAGTCAACTATTTGTGGTATTTCTGTTATAGCAGCACTATCTAACTAAGATACTCACGATATAAGGAAGATTTATTCTATTGAAATTCTCAAGAAAGATAAAATTTGATGATATTAGTCACACAAAAATCTCAATGAGTTCAATAAAGTAAAAATAATACTGTGTTTTCTGAACACATAAAATGAAATTAAAAACTAAAAACAACAACAAAAAGTTTAAAGGCCAACTTATGTATTTGGAAAATTAAAAATATTCCTCTAAAAGCCTTTTGTATTAAAGAGTTAAATAAAAAATT
>NW_004444732.1:2438-4113 GCF_000243295.1 Trichechus manatus latirostris | reverse complement strand
GGAAGAGGAAGACTTTAATTTTTACATTAAATATATTTTAGTGCATGATTTGAGCTAGGAATTTAGCTTAATTCAATCTGCCTCCAACTCTAAATAGTTAGCCAGTTGTCCCAGAACTATTTGTTAAATAATTTTTCCTTTCCCAATGTATTGTAAATTTTCTCTTGTAAAATCCTAATTTTTATATATACTAGAGTCTGTTTTAAGGTTTTATGTTCTGTTTAATTTATCTGCCTACTCTTGCCCCTGTTCCATACTATTTAAATTAGTACATACTTAAAATACGATACACTATTTGGTAGCATAAGTCCTTCTTTTTTTTCCAAAAATGTATTCACTATTTTCCCACATTTACTCTTCCAGATGAATTTTACAATCATTTTAGAAAAAACATCTTGTTTAGATTTTCAACTGGAATTACATGACATGTATGCATTAATTTAGGATCATTTGACATCTTTAATATATGGAGTCTTCTCATCCAGGGACATGGAGAATCTCTCAATTAAAAAAAGAAGTTTTTATTATGTGCTTTGGTAATGGAAATTTTTCGTCAAAAATGACCTGCAGTCTTCTTATTGAGCTTATTTCTGACGTCAAGACTACTTCAGTGGACTGAACTGACAGCTGCTGTGTTAAACATCCTGAGACTGCTCTGCTTATTGACTTTTTGTGTCTGATTTTACAGTTTTTCTGTTTTTTCTCTTGCTGTGTTGTCATAGGAGCCCTGGTGGCACAGTGGTTAAGAGCTCGGCTGCTAACCAAAAGGTCAGCAGTTCGAATCTACCAGGTGCTCCTTGAAATCCTATGGGGCAGTTCTACTCTGTCCTATAGGGTCGCTGTGAGTTGGAATTGACTAGATGGCAACAGGTTTTTTTTTTTTTTCTTTATTTTGTTGTCATAAGCTATTGATGCCCATTGCTGCCCAAAGGTTTTATTTCTAGTACATTCTTTATTTCTAGTAAAAAATGATGGCCGACATTTATTGAATATTTACTAGGTGTGGGGCATTGTTTTAAGTGCTCTATGTGGATTCTTCCATTTCATCTTCCTAACAACCTAAGAGGTGGGTCATGTCATTTTTCCCATTGTACAGACGGGTCTTAGAGAGGTTAAGTGATGTGGCCAATTTTACATAGATAATAAGCACTGAATCTGGAATTCAAATCCAAGTAGTTTGACTCTGTAGCCATTATCTTACAAGCGCTTAGCTTCTTAGGTATTCATCTGAAATAAAGGTAATTAATATGAACAAAGGCCTGTTTGGTTGCTTAAAACTGAGTTTTTTTTTTTTTGGATCATGCATTTTATTTATTCAGAGTCTTTTAGAATTTAGTCCTTGGTTCCCTCTTTGTTCTAGGCGGTTAAAGTGATGCCCAGGAAGTGATGTTTATTTTTCTGCTATTTGTTCATAAATCCTGTATGTATTAATCATGAATGACTTTTAAAAATGCTGTGAATTTTAGTCTCAGTGTTAGATGTACGAAAATAAAATTCAGTCATGGTGACCTTGACCTGATATTTGAGAAGTTTCCCGTGATTTTAGAGAAAAACGATATCCTCTGAAGAGGGAAGGGGACAATGTTAGTTTTGCACCATATTATTTCATTTTCAAACCTCACTTCCATGTTTGACAAAAATACCTCAGTTTTCTGATTCATGGTCAACTTCTTCA
>NW_004444732.1:0-1017 GCF_000243295.1 Trichechus manatus latirostris | reverse complement strand
TTTTCCCTATTCCCACAGAAAGCTGTATGTAAAACAAAGATAATGGTAGAGTTCAATTAATGATTGGCATAGTGATCTTGATGTTAAACAGCAATTCTTGAATTTCAAACCTTGCTATTTGTTTGGTCATTTGTTCATTCTGATGATTGATTATATCTGGATATTAGTTCAAATTTTACGTTTTTGATAAATGTATAATAGTTGTGTTAGGCTGGTAAAACTTTAAATGATTTTCTTTTCTTTTCTCTCACGTCAGTTCCCCATGTTCACCACATCGAACTACTCTAGATCCTTAGAATATGTCATTTTCTTCCACTTTGTAAACATGGCTACTTCTTTGTGGAATGCCCTTTCACCATTTAATGTTTTAAAATCAGTGCAATGTGGAGGTTCTCCTCTGTGAAGTCTTTCATAACTGAGCAAGACTTCTCTCTTCTTGGATTTTATATATTCTTTTTTTTTTATTTATTACGTTGTCCTCTCACTTATTGATATCCCCACAGCCTAGGAGTTAAACTTAGTAAATGTTGGATGAAAGAATGCTCATATGTGTCATAAAATTACATGGTACAAAGCAAGGTTCCCAAGAATTTAAAATGGAGTAGATAACGTTCAGAGGGCTTCATGGGCGTCATGGTCTTGGAGAATACCTTGAAAGATAAGATTATTTTAACAGACAGGTTGAGTTGAGAAGAGATGTCATGCTTCTGCTATGGGAATATCATCACCAAGACAAGTAAGTAAAGTCATAGACAAGTGTTGGAGAAATTGGTGTTAATGGCAAATTGGTGTTAATTTTGATCCATTGACGGTGATTTTCTGGAGCGCAGTCTTGAGATGAATTTTGAGGACAAATCTGTTCTCTTTAAGAAAGAGTGTAGTGACTCTTTAGTGATGGTCCTCGGGGATGTGATGGATGAGCGGCCTGTGGTGTAATTAACATCCCTTCCTTGATGTTAAATATTCAAGGAGTTAGAGTGGTGAGGCCTGAAGCTGACTTGGGGTCATGTAATCAAA
>NW_004444731.1:13167-14619 GCF_000243295.1 Trichechus manatus latirostris | reverse complement strand
GTGTGCACACCCTTGTCTGGGTATGTGTGTGTGTACACACCTGCTGGGGTACATGAGTGTGTGTGCATGCCTGCCAAGGTACATGAGCATGTGTCTTTCTGTTGCTTATCTATTTTCTTTTGAACAGGTAATACTTCTGCCTAGGTAATTATTCCACAGAATTCGAAAGAAAACAAATGAGCCAGTAAGATGTCATTTTCCCTTCCTCTGTTGGCCCTCAGCCACCCAGATTTCATCCCCAGAGAGTTTCTTCTGGCCCTGTCCTGAGATGTCTGTGAAGAGCCTGGGATGGAACCCCAGCACTGCCACTCAGTAGCTGAGTTGTCAACCTTTCCACACCTCTGTGTTCTCACCTAGAACGTGGAGACGGAATGGAACCCGTTGTGTAGAGAGCTTGGGAGATACACGATAAATGCTGCTGATTCTCTGACCTCCCTTCCCTTGCTTTGTTTCTCTAAACACACTGCACCGCACCTTCTCTTCCCCTTCTTTGAGAACCTCATTGAGAGCTCTGTCCTTGTCTGCAAGGAAAGAGCTTTCCAGTGAACTCTGTTTTGTTGAAACAGATCCTGCCTGCCAACAGGTGGCGCTGTCCCGCTTTCTACTGTTGCAGACAAGGCTGTGGACATGCCTCAGTGGCACCAGGTGGAGCTGCCATTGCCTATCTTACAGTCTCTGCACTTCTGTTAATAAGTTTTACGCATGCGCACACACATGCGCGCAGAAGAATAAAAACATCACTTCTGTCTTTAAGAAGTTTTACTAGTTCCACAAGGTGTAAATGTATTAAAATAGTTTTTTTTTAAACAACCGAGTGCTAAAATTGTGACTCTTCTTCATTGTACCATTAGGAAGTACCTAAACATTTGGAGGTTATGTTGTTGTTAGGTGCCATTGAGTTGGTTCCGACTCACATCGACCCTGTGTACACCAGGATGAAACACTGCCTGGTCCTGCACCAACCTCAGTCGTTGTTATGCTTGAGCCGATTGTTGCAGCCACTGTGTCAGTCCATCTCGTTGAAGGTCTTCCTACTTTTCACTGACCCTCTGCTTTACCAAGCATGATATCCTTCTCCAGGAATTGATCCCTCCTGATAATGTCCAAAGTATGTGAGATGTAATGTTGTCATCCTTGCTTCTGAGGAGCATTCTGGCTGTACTTCTTCCAAGACAGATTTGTTTGTTCTTTTGGCAGTCCATGATATATTCAGTATTCTTTGCCAGCACCATAATTCAAAGGCATCAATTCCAAACTTCTTTGGTGTGGAGGTTATAGATTCTATAAAATAGGTCATTTATCTCACCTCAGGTAAGTCTTAGAGTACAAGGGCCCTCTCATGCCAGACGGTAGGTCGATGTAGTGAAAAGACCCCTGGTCACTCAGGCTTTTGCCAGCAACAGAATTGCCTGGGCCTCTGTGTCTCATCTGTGAGTTGGTCACACAATCTCA
>NW_004444731.1:5556-7134 GCF_000243295.1 Trichechus manatus latirostris | reverse complement strand
ATGAAGAGATGACACCAAACTGCAGAATGCAAACCATTGTCGAAGCTGCAGGGGGATTTGTTTCTTCTTCTCTATTTTTGTATCTATTTGAAAATTTCCACAGTAAGTGCATTAAAAAAGATTTCTGCTAAGAAACTGTAGATTGAAGAGAATACTGAAACACAAGCAACAAGGAGAATGGCAGAGCCAACCCTCCTACTCCCAGACAAGCTCTTTGCCCATTGGGTTGTAGGGCACCACGCGGGGCATCCAGTTGGGTCTGAGAGAAGTTGGCCAAAAGAAAAATTATCACAAAGCCACTGTGAAGTAGATGTAAGTCTTCCATCATTAATGATGAGCTGTTTCCTAAGAAAATATTATGCCTAAAAAATTAGTTAATAATAGTGCAAAGGGATCATAGTAAGATGTTTAAAAACATGTATTTCATCTATACCTTGTCCAGTTTTTTTCTGTTTTGTGTGTTTTATATGTGTGTTATGTATTGGAACAGTAGTGTATGCATAATATTGTATATATGCACATACACACAACACTTAAATCTAGGCTCCACCCAGCAAAGAGCTCAGCTACTGTAGGGTTCCTGAGAACCCTCGGGGGATGCACCCTGCCTAGCCTGTCCCCCAGGGGGGTGATTCTGCCTCTCTCAGTTCAAATCTGCACACACCCTTGAGCCCTGCCCCAGGGTGCTGAGACCATGAGGGTTTGACCATGCAGGTCCTGGCATGCCCTGGAGGCTGAGAGCTACTGCCCTCCAAGAACTTGGGTCATTGTTTCTTTACTGTTTGTAGCTGATGGCAGAAAGTTTGGCGTAACAGGTCCTTGTGAGAATCATCCACATTTTCCCATGCACTGCCCACACATCCCATTCAAAATGATTACTGTTAATGGTGTGACTTCAAGTTTCTGGTTATTCATACTTGATACTTGTTTTAAAATATAAACGGGCGAATGTATTTTGTATATTAAGTGCACATGGTATGTAACTTCCTTATTTAAGATGTGTTTAGTACCTTGTCACTGTGTGTCTGCCTTGTGTCTCAGCATGTACACCTCAGGGCTCACTCTTGTCACAGTTGGCTGGAAATCAGGAAGTGTGTTACTGAGGAAGAAGAGCCTTGCCCTGCAGATGAGGTCAGCAGATGGGGCTGCAGTCCAGTACCTGCCAGTGTGGGCCCTAGCTCCAGAAATCCCTGGCCAGGAGTGTGGGGCTGGGGCATAGGCTGGTCTAGCAGCTGCTAGAAGGCACAGTGCAGAGACCCTGCCCTCTGGGAGAAGGGGCAGCCAGGTGGGCATGGATCAGCAGAGGGAAGACAGTCCTCAGAGTAGGGGTGCTGCCTCCAGTACTGGGACATTCAGAGGACTTAGGTGGCCCCTTGATGGCCCCTGTAGAAGCTCGTTCAGAAACATAGTGTGTGATGTGCCCACTGAGTGGTGCCTGCTGACAGGAGCCTGTGATGAGATCCTGCTCAAGAGACTGATGGTCTTCTAGTGGGGAGACCCTTAGCAGACTGACTTGGGAAAGTGAGTGAGGGGTCACTGCCTCAGGTACAGTGGAGGCCTGGAGAGGGGAGATGGGGA
>NW_004444731.1:2851-4022 GCF_000243295.1 Trichechus manatus latirostris | reverse complement strand
TTCCCCACTCTTCGACACCACGATTTACACAGCTGGCATGCTGAGAACTGCTATGAGAAGTCTTCGTTTCTCTGTAAAAGAAGTAAGCCACCTTTACCTTGACTGCTCTAGTGAGCTGTGAGGAAGGACACTGCTTATGAAAATGTGGATTTTGAGTGTCTGGACCTTGATGTCAGCCTTTTGAGCTTTGATTTTATGGTGCTCTGAGCAGGGTAGTAGTAGCAGCCTTGCCTGGCTCACACATTACTCTGACAGTTGCACAAGGTGCCTTGGGGATGAGTGGGAAGAGACTGGGGTGGGACACCAAGGCTACGGGTGAGCCCTCACTGGCTGTGGTTTAGGTCTGTGACCTGGGCAGGGAATTGACATCTCTAAGCCCGTGTTACTTTTTCCCGGGATGGAGAAGATAATCTCTGTCCTACCTGCCTCTCAGTAGTATTAGGAAATTAAATGAGATGATGACTGAAGGACTTGCAAGTCTTGTGTTACCTCTGGATCTGACTTCATTGGTAACTTTCTGTCCGTTCTGCAGTCCTTCTCTCTAGTCTGTTTGCAGTATGGGATTGCTTTCTCTTCCTCAGTTGATTGTGTCATGGTTCTTTCCCTGCCTCTTTGCCCACTCAGTTTCCATCTGCACCTGTCTCATTGATTCCCTTGACTTCAGCTAACACCTCTATGTCAGTGAGTCCCAAACCTGTGGGTCCTGGGAGGACACTGTCATAAGTTGGTCAGTCAGTAATCTCTGGCAGCATCTGGGGCTGACAGCATGATTGCATTGACAGAGTGCAGGACTCTTTCCCCTCTGGCCAGTCGTCCTCCACATTGGGGGATGCAGGGGATGGAGGCAGCATTGACAGTCCACTAACATGTTCAGATATGGGGTATGAGGTAGGGGTCTGATTTTAACCAATGATCTCAGCACCATTTATTTAGATAAGTACTCCTTTCCCTGCTGACTTGTCCTGTGTCAAGTGTAGACATGTGTTTGAGTCTTTTTCTGGATGCTGATTCTGTCCCTTGGCTATATGTCTATCCTATGTCAATTAGCCTTATGAAGTAACATTAAAATGTAACATTACGAAGAATGGGAATTCCAGAACACTTAATTGTGCTCATGTGGAACCTGTACATAGACCAAGGGGCAGTTGTTTGAACAGAACAAGGGAATACT
>NW_004444731.1:0-1326 GCF_000243295.1 Trichechus manatus latirostris | reverse complement strand
GAAGATACCCTTTATGAGGTTAAGGAAGTAACTATACCTAATTTGCTAGGAATTTTTACATTACAAAAATGTATTGATTTTTAAAAAATAATTCATTTTTTATTGTGCTTTAAATGAAAGTTTACAGTTTAAATTAGTTTCTCATACAAAAATTTATACATACACTGCTGTGTGACCCTAGTTGCTCTCCCCATACTGTGACAGCACACTCCTCCTTTCCACCCCAGATTTCCCATATCCATTCAACCAGCTCCTGTCCCTTTCTGCCTTCTTATCTCACCTCTGGACAGGAGCTGCCTATTTAGACTCATGTATCTACTTGACCTAAGAAGCACACTCTTCATGAGTATCATTTTGTATCTTATAATCCAGTCTAATCTTTGTCTGAAGAATTGACTTCGGGAATGTTTTTACTTTGGGCTAACAGAGAGTCTGGGGGCCGTGTCTTCCAGGGTCCCTCCAGTCTCAGTCAGACCATTAAGTCTAGTCTTTTTACTAGAATTTGAGTTCTGCAGCCCACTTTTCTCCTGCTCCATCAGGGACTCTCTGTTGTGTTTCCTGTCAGGGCGGTCATTGGTGGTAGCCGGGCACCATATAGTTCTTCTGGTCTCAGGCTGATGGAGTCTCTGGTTTATGTGGCCCTTTTGTCTCTTGGGCTAATATTTTCCTTGCGTCTTTGGTGTTCTTCATTCTCCTTTGCTTCAGGTTGGTTGGGACCAGTTGATGCACCTTAGATGGCCACTTGCTAGTTTTTAAGACCCCAGACACCACTCACCAAAGTGAGATGCAGAACTTTTTTTTTGTTTATTGTTGTAGTTTAATTGAAAAAATTATACAAAAAATACACAAAAGTTTATACATACATTGTTATGTGACCCTAATTGCTCTCCCTGTACTGGCGGAACATTTTCTTAATAAACTTCGCTATGCCAATTGACATAGATGTCCTCTGAAAACCATGGTCCCCAGACCTCTGCCCCTGCTACTCTGTCCCTCGAAGTGTTTGGTTGTATTCAGGAAACTTCTTAACTTTGGTTTAGTCCAGTTGTGCTGACTTCCCCTGTAGTGTATGCTGTCCTTCTCGTCACCTAAGATAATTCTTGTCTACTTTCTATTTAATGAATACCCCTCTCTCTCTCTCCCCACCCTTGTAACCATCAAAGAATGTTGTCTTCTGTGTTTAAACCTATTCTTGGGTTCTTATAATAGTGGCCTTATACAATATTTGTCTTTTTGCGACTAAGTTCACTCAGCGTAATACCTTCCAGATTCCTCCATGTTATGTTTCACAGATTCACTGTTGTTCTTTATCGTTGCATAGTATTC
>NW_004444730.1:12755-14560 GCF_000243295.1 Trichechus manatus latirostris | reverse complement strand
TGCTGAATTTGGAGTACCTCCTGAGATCTTGTCCGGAAATAAGCAAATTTTGGCACAAGAATGAACCCGGGCTTTCAATCGATTTGAAATGCTTCAGTCAAGGATGGCGGAAACAAGCAAAGCCTACGCGTTGCATAGCAGCCAAATCTCTTGCCTGGGATTTTTTCTGGAGTAGGAAACAGGCAGTGGTGCTTTCCTCAAGATGGCGGCTGATGGCGCTGCTTTGAATGTGTGTCGCTCTCCACTGTCCTGCCAATAATCCAGTCCGAGGACAGTGGAGAGTGTCCCTCTCCACTGTCCTGTCAATAATCTAGTCCGAGGACAGTGGACAGTGACACATACTCAAAGCAGGGCTGTCAGCTGCCATCTTTGAGGGGGGCACAGCTGCCTGTTTCCTGCTCTGGAAAAAATCCCAGGCAAGAGATTTAGCTGCTATGCAACGCGTAGGCTTTCCTTGTTTCTGTCATCTGTGACTGAAGCATTTCAAATTGGTTCCAAGCCCTGCATTGTCCCCATCAGCCAAAACTGAACTATTTCAAACCAGTTCGAACCCCTGGAATGAACAGAAGGCATCTCAAACGAAGCTATCCACTTTACATCATTTGTTGAAGGCATCTCAAGCTAAGGTATCTACTTTACATCATTTGTTGAAGGCATCTCAAACTAAGGTATCTACTTTACATCATTTGTTGAAGGCATCTCAAACTAAGGTATCTACATCATTTGTTGAAGGCGTCTCAAACTAAGGTATCTACATCATTTGTTGGAAGACGTCTCAAATTAAGGTATCTACTTTACATCATTTGTTGAAGTCCTCTCAAACTGAGGTATCTACATCATTTGTTGAAGGCATCTCAAACTAAGGTATCCACTTTACATCTTTCGTTGAAGGCATCTCAAACTAAGGTATCCACTTTACATCATTCATAGAAGGCATCTCAAACTAAGTTATCCACTTTGCATCAGTTGGTTTTAGTTGGAACACCGAATGAAAAATGAGCTCCGTAACTCTTCATAGGTCTCTTTGAGCTTTCCTTTTCCTTGATCCCATATACTGATACTTGAGAAAATCTTTCTACAAAATCTCTATTCTCTTTCCATTCCTATGTTGTTATTTATGTATTGTTATTTACATATTAGTATGTATTTATCATTATGTATTGTTGCAATAAAAATAACTCCAAAACTTAGCAGACTAGACCACCATTTTATTTGCCTCGTGAGTCTGTGTATAGACACTTTGGTCTAAACTCAGCTCGGCAGTTCTCCTGGTCTCACCTGGCATCTCTCAAGCACCTACGGTCAGCTGTCACCTTGACTAGGGTTAGTTTTATGTGTCCATTGGTGGATGCTGGCTCCCAGTAGGTCCACATGTCTCCAACAAGCTACCCTACCTACGCTTCTTAATATAGTAAAAGAATTGTTCCCACAAGCAAGAGCAGCAAACGCTTTTCAAGCCTCTGCTTGGTTTATGTTTGCTAATATCCCATTGGTCAAAGCAAGACACATGGTCAAGCCTAGAGTCAAAGTAGGAGGGGACTGCACAAGCCTCTAGAAACACAATGAGTTATGGACAAGGGGCCACTCATTATTTATTGGCGACTGTTATTGTAATCTGAGGAGCCCTGGTGGTACAGTTAAGCACTCGGTGGCTGACTGAAAGATCAGCGTTTCAAATCCACAAGCCACTCTGCAAGAGAAAGATATGGTTGTCTGCTTCCTTAAAGATTACAGCCTTGGAAACCCTATGGGGTAGTTCTACTCTGTCCCTTAGGGTTGCTGTAAGCAGAATCGACTCACGGTCA
>NW_004444730.1:1377-8171 GCF_000243295.1 Trichechus manatus latirostris | reverse complement strand
AGGATGACTATTGAGGATTGATTATCACAAGGGAAACCATAGCTAGAAACAGGTTTTCAGGTGTAAGTGGGGCACCTGTAGTTGAGAGGATATGCTCAGCTTTGGAGGAGAGGGCTTTCAGACCTCCCCATGTTACCGGTATTGCAGATCTCCGTTGTCCACTGTCCATCACTGGGAGAAGGGGTGATTTCGGTTCAGATGGCGGCACTTCAGTGTTCATCCCCGGGGGAAGGGGTGCCGGTGTCAGTTGTAGCTCTGGAGTCAGGTCGGATGGCGGTTCCGGCAGCCGCAGCAGGGGCGGTGGCGGTGGTTCCCAGCGGAAGGGTGGTGGCTATCGCTGGGTCATGATATGGTTTTACTAATCGGGGGGGAATCCAAAGTGGACCTGAGGGAGACAAAACAGCCGCATACCCTCGCCCCCAGGTTAACAATTCTACAGGTCCTTGCCAGACAGAGGGATTTTGAGGCTCTTTATAGAGGACCTGTGGGCAAGGTTGGGTGTCGGCGGATGAAATGTCGTTCTGCAATGGTATGACCATCTTTGGCAATGGATAAAAAGTTAAAAGTAAAGAGAGCTTTGGCAAGTCTTTCATTCTGGTCACCTACTCTAGACCCATCATCTCCCCCCTTGTTTATTTAAGAGCTGTTTGAGAGTATGATGGCCACGTTCAATTATGGCTTGCCCTTGAGGGTTATAAGGAATGCCAGTGGTATGAAGAACATCCCAAGTGGCACAAAATTGTTGAAATTTAGCCGAAGTATTTGTAGAACCATTATCAGTTTTAAGAGCTTGGGGACATCCCATAGTTGCAATGGCTTGGGTGAAATGACGACAGGCATGAGTAAAACGTTTTCCAGAAAGGGCTGTAGCACAGAGAAACCCAGAATATATTAGCCAAATGAAAGCCTTTACTACAGCGGGGACACTTTTGGGCTGCATGTTTAGTGTTTGCATTTTTGTTTTTTACACTGTGACAGTCTTTCTTAAAATGTCCAGGTTTACCGCACCCAAAACAGGTGGCAGTGGATGGACGGAGAGCTGCCGTTAATACTCGTGCCTTATGAGTTTCTGTGCCAACATTGTCACATGCTCTAATAGCTTCTTCTGACACCTTACGCTGTTCAGAAGAAAGAGAGTTCCCCACAGTCAGGGAGAAACAGAAAATGAAGGAAAAAATGATAGGAAAGCTCCTGGCCTGAAGCCTGAAATCCCTTAAGGGAGCGTACGGGAAAGCCCCGCCACTCCCAGGACTATAGCAGCTCGAATTGAGAGCATCTGGGAAAGTTCCGCCTGCGGAAAAGCCTTGCCGCTCCCAGGGCTGTAAGAGCAGCCCGAGGCAGACGTGTGTCTTATACTCACCACCTTCAGAGATTGAGTGACAGGGTGTCTACAGCACCCTCAGATGGGGCACCATTTGTCGCAGCGGCAGCAAATGTCGGGACGGCGGAGACAGTAAACAAACACAACTCTTACACAGAAGTGGGGCCAGAAGGGTCACTCTGAGGAGTCGACCCCCGGCTTCAGTCCCAGGAGTTTATTTATAGTCAATACAGCAAGCAGTGAAGCAAATAACAGAACAATGGGCTTTGGGTGAGTAACAGTAAGTTTCAGGCAAGGGGGAAGGAATTCAGGTAAACAAGGCAATCAGTAACGGGACAATAGGTTTGGGAAAACAAGTCGTGACAAGTCTCAACATGTTGGGGACAAGTCTCAACATTCTGTGCAGCACAGAGGCCTGTGGGAGCTGCAGTTGTCAATAGTGCAGCCATGTTGAAATGGCATATTATCCCCACGTTTAATGACTACCATTGAGTGCAGATTATTCAGTCTGTAACAGGATAGAGACACAGATAAGAATGTCAAATTAAATCAAATCATGTAGAAATAGTTCCATCAACAAGCCTGTTTACTAGTGCAGACGGAATCTTAAAACATGCCAAATGCCTCTATAGAACTATTCCGTTTCATAGGTGTCCTGAATTGCATACAGTATTCATTTTACATTTACAAAGTCTAACAAAAAGGGCACAAACAATGTGAGCTTCCAATTTATTAAAAAAAAAAATTCTTAGTCATAAACTGTAAAGTTAAAAATGTATGCAATAAATTTGACCACAATCACGTGAACCACAGTGGGTTAGTAGTTCGGCATTTTTATAATCAACTAATGAGCAACTTTTCACTCTTATTTTAAAGTACGTTTCCAGTTAACACCAGCAAACAGAATCCTAAACTGGAATACTCTTCCAGGAAGAACCGCTGGCTACACGCAAATTCTTAGATTATATTCTTGACACTGACAACTTTCAGCACTTTATACCTCCGAAAACTGAGGGCCTGCACTACTCTTAAATATTTCACACTTTCGTTTTCTAACTTATACTCAACATCCTCTTAAGAGTACAAACACACACGTCATAGAAAGCTTTCAGCCTATTGCTGACATCAAGTATAAAAACCTTAAAGGGGAAAAAAAGTCTTTTCATGGAGTATCAGGCGATCGAAACTTTACACAGTGAGCAATGTAATTTTGAGAATTGGAATTTTAATCCTAACAGAAACAAAATGAGCAATGTAATTTTGAGAATTGGAATTTTAATCCTAACGGAAACAAAATGTAACTAAACTCTTTCCACTGATTTTCCAGTAAAATGTCACTACACTTTCAAAGTTTTAGCAAGCTCGGAAAACGAAGTGTTCTCACCTATGACTAGTCAAAAGCTACTACCAAATCATCCCAAGTTTACGTCTTTGAAGGAAGAGGGGAGAAAAAGGAAAAGGGCATTTATGCTATAATATTAGCTTAATAACGTTTTCCTTTAAACTGTTAACAAATTGCCGAAAGAACACCTGCAAAGAACACCCCCCACACACTTAAAAAGAAATCGCCTAGTTCGCCTCCCTGCTCGCCCTTGTATGCGCCCTAATTCAATGAGAGCAGAAGGGAGGAGTGTGCAACGGAGAAGGAAAACTGGCGACAGATGGTCTCTGAGTAGCAGGTGACTCTAGAAACTCTCAGCCCATAGCGATCGATAATTCTAGACCTAGATGCCTTTACTGCCTCACCCCTATACTCGCAGAAAAGTGTCCTTCGAAAAGAAACCAATTTCCTTTCAGGGTTAGCCACTATACCTATCCTCTGGCGGCTCCTCTTTTAGGATTCTGAAGGAAGAAGGGGGAAGCCAGACAGAGGATTAAACAAGGAGGTCAGAGTAATTAAGCAGAAGACCTAAGATTTGTCCCGGAGCTGTTGCCTCCGTCAAAAAACGCATAAAATGATCAAACCGACACTAACTCTGAACGTTCCTTAGGAAAAACAAGGTTGAAAAAAGGTCCATCTAAAACCCCAAAGTAATACATCCGCCAGAGAATAAAGGAAGACAAAAATACCATATACAGTTCATTTCCACTGGGGCATCGCCCTGTTCGTGTGACCCGGTCGCCACCACCCAGCAGCCATCCCCAGCGCGCCCCGGAGAAAGTGAGGGGGGTCGCAGGGGGACGCTGTAGCAAGTACCTTGTTTTGTCTCCAAAGGGCAACCGAGCAAATGTAGGAAGTTCAAGGTGCAGACCACGCGCCTCGGCCGAGCCTGTACTCCGGGCGGCGCGGCGGGGAGTGGGGATGTGGTGACCACGTGCCCAGGTGAGGCCAGCGACTCGGATCCCGCTCCCCTACGGAGCCGCGCTGCGCCGCCCTCTGGTGGGGAGCGCCCGGCAGAGCCGTAGCCCCGCGTCGGCGAGCGAGAGCCCGGAGCAGAGGCCCGGCCGGCTCCTCCACCATCAGCGCCCCGCGTGTATCTCCCTCCCGGCCGCGACGGCCAGCACCCGCAGCCCAACGGCCACTGCCCTGCTCTGGTGGCGGCGACAGAGCTCAGCCCCTTCTCCAAAGGGGTGCGTCAAGGAGTCTGCCTGATTCCACCGGCAGGAGCCCTGTCCGCGCCCCGGCCTCGCAGGAACTCCTCAAGCTTCAGGGGACCCGCCGGCCACGCTGCTCCCTCCTGGTCCCTCGGCTCCCGTCTCCATTCTTCCCAACTCTCCCGCGAGCTTTTCCCGCGCGCGCCCCGACCGCCTGCTCTGCGCGTCTTCCAAAAGGGCAGGCTCCCCCCTCCCCGCGCTCCGAAACAGCCGCCCACCGCTCGCCTCCCGACCGGGAGGAGCTGGCCTCTGGCGTGGGCTCGAGCCGCGCGGGACCCGTCAGCTCCCCGGGGTCCACTCCCCGGCGCGCCTCTCCCGCGGCCTTTGTGTGCGAGCCTCGAACCCCCCCGGCGGAACCCCTCCTTTCAGCGGCACCACCTTTTGCGAAAGCTCGCGTGATAGGAGGCGCGCGGGACAACAAGGGGACTGGAAGGGGCAAAAGGCGACCGCACTCAGTCTGGCAAGGCTCCGCCATGTTCTTGTCTTTGGGCTCTCCCGTAGTCTCGCCTCTGTCCCCGGGTTTCCCCGCCCCGCCAGGGCCGGGGCGAGGGGACACCCGGGAGGAGCCGAGCCACTGGGACAGAGTTGGAAACGGTGATTCCGGAGCTGCAGGGAAAAGGCTCAAAATCCGTTTTGTTTCGTTAAGGACATTTAGGAAAACCAAGAGGCAGGAGAGGGGCTGGTGGAAAGCCCCCTTGAGCGAGGTTATATAAAAATAATCTCGCTCCCAGGGAAGACCAGGGTGGCGGAGAGTGGGGCGGGGGGTCGGCACATACAAGTATGTACATGAACTTCGTGAGCAAGCTGGATAGAATCTGACGCTTCGGTTTTTCTCCTGTGCTCGCTTTAAAGTCGAGGTATCTTCCCTAACAGGACCAGGGACCTACTTCAAAAGCAAAGGGCCTGGGAACTGGGGGTTGCTTCATGGTGAAGGAAGGGAAATTCAAAGGGGGAGAGCGAACAGCCTCAGGTCACTCTCCGGCGGGGTCTGCCGTGGCTCCTCGTCTTACGCGCTTGCTTTCCTAACAAAGTCAGAGGTCAAGTCCCACTGATCGTCCAGCCACGCTTCTACCGACTCCTGGTCCTGCGGCGGCGGCGGCCGCCCGGGGCCCGGGCCGACCCGCTCCGTGGTCTGAGCTGCGCTACTCCGCGTCCCGCTGGAGTTGGTTTTCCACCCCTGCTAGGGTCCTTCCCTCGGAAGAGCAGGACCCGAGACCCTCCCCCTTCGCCTCGCCCGGGCAGGCTCGGCGAGGGCAGAGGCTGCGGGCGCGGGGCCAGCCTCCCGGCCCGCCCCTCTTTTACCGCACCGCTCCCCGGAGTGGCGGGCGAGGTCCGCCGCAGCTGCCCCTCTGCCTCCCTAGGGTCCGACCCCGACAGGCTCTCGCAGACTCTCGAGTACCCCTGTCCTGAGGCGCCCGCGGCGGCCACCCGCGAACTCGCCCGGAGCCCAGTGACCGCGGCTGGGTGGCCACGCGGCCGCTGGGGGGCGCTGTGAGGCGAGGCGGCTCCTGGGAAGCGCGCAAAGGTGATTGGATGCGTTTGCGGAGTGTTTTGCTCTACAAAGTGGACGGTCGCGAAGTAGGGATCCCCTCCTAAGCCCAGAAGGCGGAAGTTTTGGAAAGGTTTCTGAAAGTGAGAGCTGGTGCTATCCTGGGCGCTCTTCGTCGGCCGTGGGAGAACAATGACTGGCCCGCGTCGCTTTCCTCTAACGCAACGCAGGAGTCAGGTGGGAACCGGGACCCACCTCGCTCCATGCCCAGCCCGCGCAGCAGCTCAAAGCGCCCCAGCGACTGACCTCGTACAGGCAAGGAGAGCTGGGATGCTTTGCACCAAGACAGATTCCTGCAGCTCTGACCTCAAAGGTAAGTGTTGAGGCTGTAGGTGGACAACCCCCAGGCAAGTCATACCTGTACTAAATGTTAATAATTATAATACATTAAGCGCCTTTAGCCATAGCATCAAACATCCCCTTTTTTTCATCACTGATTTTCTGGAAAAAGAAGAACGTACGAAGTCAGAAAACAAGGTCGCCTCTGCAAGGTTAGATTGAGACCAGCGCGAATGGGTACAATCCAGAGCAGGTAGTTGCCTTGTTGTACCCTCACCCAGCTCGTGTACTTTTAAATTAATTAATCATTTATATTTAACTTGAATTAATACCCCCTCGCAAACAATTAGTGAAAAAGTGGTCGTATTCCTACTCTGTTTTATCTTTCTTACCACCACCCATCTGTCAGCTGATCAGGTTGTGGTGGCTTGCATGTTGCTGTGATGCTGAAAGCTGTGCCACCACTATTTCAAATACCAGCAGTGACACTCAGGGTAGACAGGTTTCAGCAGTTTCTAGACTAAGACTAGGAACAAAGACCTGGTGATCTACTTCCCAAAATTAGCGAGTGAAAACTTTATGAATGACAACAGAATATTATCCAGTACAGTGCTGGAAGAGGAGCCCCCTAGGTTGGAAGGCTTTACACAATAGCCTCAAACATACCAATGATCATGAAGATGGTGAAGGACCTGCAACATTTCGGTCTTCTATTACACGAGGTCCCCATCAATCAGAGTTATTTCCAAGGCAACTAACAACATTATTGTTATTTTAAAAAAGCAATTGGTGTCTTCCTTTGCTTTGTCCTCATTTGGAGTTTAATATGGTATTTTGCAATGACCCAATTACTTTTGGCAGAATTCAATCTCGAGTTGTATGTTTCAAAGTGTGAATGACACTATTAGCAGGAATATACCAAAAGTGCTTTAACTGAAATGCTTTGAACAAACTTACTCTTGGCAAGAATGTAAGACATTACAGATCACACAGAAACACATAATAAAACTGATAATCTGGAACTTTAAAAAATGTCTTCTAATTCCCCAA